>NC_139354.1:103275066-103330066 GCF_055883805.1 Amblyomma maculatum
CTTGAACTGAACAAAGCGGTCACTTGTTGCAACTAAAATTGAAATTATTCCTTCTTGCTGTACAAGAGCTCCCACTGCGCAATAATTACAGTAAAAGCTGTCTATGTACTGCATGCTAAACATCGTGGTTTTCAAACGGGTGTGGTTTGATATAAACAAAGGAATTTTGTATAACAGTAAATATAAAAAGCGCTAATATATTAGGGTTGGAAAACCAAATTAAACCAATTGATATTGTCCTTTTTATTTTGAATGTTTTGTCAATTACTGTTGTTTTATCTGAAATGCCAAATATATATATTAGGGTTGGAAAACCAAATTAAACCAATTGATATTGTCCTTTTTATTTTGAATGTTTTGTCAATTACTGTTGTTTTATCTGAAATGCCAAATATAGTCATGCGGTGGTGACAATGCCGTCGGCAAGAAATGAGGAGAATTGATCTTCACGGAAATCAACTCTTTATCGGGTTGACTAGCGCCCGCAAAAGGAATGAACTTGAACTCGGCTGTAGCGATAGCCAACAAACGGGGTCGGCGGTCGTCGATTTACGAATGCCGGTTTCACTCGTCGGTGCTCGATTTAAAGGCTGCAAAGAAAGATCGAGATAAAACCGCCAAATGCAAACATAGAACATTGCAGAAATATACGCGAGTGGCCGGAATCTTTGAGAAACAACTCGGAGCGTGACGAAGAAACTGATAAAGCTGTGTCTCGCGAAAACAAACATTATGCACAACAACAAGCGTTCCCGTCCGTAACAATGGTAAAGCTGACGGGAAACAAAAAACCGCGATTATATCTGCAGAGATAGGTGACAGAGGTTACCATCAGCTGTGACAGGCACGGTAATGGAGAGCAATATATTATTCATGTAGCCTGCGGCCTTTACCGGCTCCTGATATCTCATCGCACATGAGTATTGTTCAGATTAGCTTTCATGAATGTTGTACCCAAAACGGCCACCACCCTTTCTACAGCCCGTGCACGTGCCGTTCATATCACGCCACACTGGATGAAAAAGTAGATATCAGGTCGTTATTACGGTCGAGCTATAATATTTCTGAGGCGGTCACTATAATCTCTACGTATACACTTGGTGGTGAATTTTTCTGCGGATTCGCCGTTTACCTTGCATAACAAAACTATTAGATTGCAATGATATACTTTAATTTTCAGGCTCATGCGCAAATAAAATTCTGTCTGCGGTCCAGATCAATTTACTAGAAATATAATTATCCCTATAGTGGTAAGTGGACTGCAAAATATGCGATAAATGAGGTTGATTTGTTCACTTCTGCGATCAATCTCTGACAGAGACCAGCAGAATCTAACCTGGAATCTCGACCCATACACAGCCGACGGAATGTATCGTAAAATTCTGAAGAAACCAATGTACCCTAGACAAGCGTATCTTTAGGAAAAATGCCCCGCTGCAATGGAGTAGGGGTTAGTAGTGCGGTGCAGGTGCAGGTTAGTGGTGCAGTGGTTAGGGCGCTCGATATCTGTGCCTAAGGACGCGTCATGGGATATCGGCCGCGGCTGCCGCTTTTTGATGGAGAAAAGCAAAGCTCTCCTTGCGCTCCATGTACGACATCAGTGTATGTTAAAAAAAGCCCTCTGGGTGGAAATTTTAGGATCACTTCATTTTGGCTTCTCTCCTTCCTGAGTCGCTTTAGGATGTTAAACGCCATAAACTAACTTTAAAAAAAGTTGTTTATGAATGCAATTTCATCGCAAATTGTTATACTCTACTATAACTTGTAATACTTCAAATCAGACTTCATTCAGCCTCTTATGGACGCAGGTAGTAACAGCTAAAACCTGCCTGACCCTGGTTTGGCCAAGGACGCTTCCTCTTACAGTTCAGCAACAACTTAAAAAAAGTATAAAAATAGAGATTGTAAATACTTGGAATCAGGAAGAAATCAACAAATGTGTACTTTACGGATTGAGACACTTTAAATGCAAGCACATACAGGTAAAAATACAACAAACACATTCTGCCCGAATTATGTTGTTTGAAACAATTTAAGCTTAAAATATCGAATCGAATCTGATAGAAAAATGAAGTTATAGGGCTAGTTATATAAAGAAATCTATTGTAGGCAAATGATAAAGAAAGCATTCAATTATGTGGGGAAAAATGAAGGCATTAGGAAGATAACGTGCGTAAATACGAGCAAATCATAAATGAAACGCTGTCCTTTGATGAATATGCATTATTGGCTATTAATCTGTTTTTTCCGGGCTAGTATCTTTGAGCACAATTGATTTAAAATGACCGCAGCGCGGTATGAAATGGACTTGAGCGTACACTGTACAAAAATGAGGCGCCAAGCATGCGCCTTTTTCGTGCAAATTGGGTTTCAGTGCCGAGGCGAGATGTTTTTCGGATTAACGAGGCTGTGATTACGGACCAAGTCAGATGAGTAACATCTTCACATTAGAGAAAAGAATGAATAGCTTTAATGAAAAAATGATTGCAACAGAAAATGGTTCGTTAGTTAAATGTCTTGAAAGTCAAGGCCCCTTCTTGGTTCCTAATTTCGATGAGGTAGTGGACTAACTTAAGAGTCATAAAGAACCTTTGCAGTTCAAATTTACGTTTTTCATTGCGATAAAGTATCTTATTTTCTCAGTGCAACGGGGAAAATCATGAGTGTTTTGCGCCACTGTATTGGACGTGGGGACCCAATTGTTTTTAAGAGTAGGATAACCGATGGTCGCTTAGGGTAACAAGCTGGATTTCAAGGTAAGGAAAGCATAGCAGGGGGCGGCAGAAAGTTAGGGGACTTGTACACGGGGTAATAAGGGCAGGGATACATATCTCTAAATTGGGGCCACATTTCCAGTCACTGCTGGAATCCTACGAAGCGCCCCTTCCTCTTCACGGGTTAGACTGCGGATGAGGCTTACCGTGCATACAGGTATGAGAGCACGTGTATGGCGATGAAGGTGCTCCTTTCTTTATAAAACGAGGGTAGCATTATCCAATGTTAGGAGGAGGAAAGGCGGGTCGCAGGATCTGCATGGTTTCGAGAACATTTAGGATCACGCCAAATCCATTCAATCCGAAATGGCTGCGGTATGCATGCCACTAGAGTGTATGTCTCGGCAGATTTGTGTTCTGCTACTAGCGTGTCTAATGCAGCTTTGCCACCTAGCGTGCATCAGTGCGTATAACAATACGAGCCTTGGGAAACATAGGCACAGCAAGCACCTCCGCACAAAAGGAATATGAAGGTTCCGGGAATGGAAATTTGATGTCTTGTCCAGGGCAAACTTGCAAGGGAGGTAGGTTGCAGTTGTCACTTCGCGAATCTGTAAGCTTGCGTCGACATAAATTACGATGGAACCTCGTGTCAAACAGGCGCCTTGTACTTTAATTCGGTTGCGAAGTGACGACGCCAATTCCTGTGTTATTGGTCGTCGTTAATCCGTTGGTTTGTGATCACTAAGCTGTACAAAATATCAAAGAGGAAGAACAGGCAGTGACGGCAGTAGAATTGATTGCGACGAAACATCAGCCCATAGAGCGCACGTTGCGTAAGAGAGTGCGGCCTTAGGCTTGCGAACATCACATCATTGCTATACCAGCTAATCTGTTGTGTTCAGCTGTGCATTTTCTTGGAGCGCCACGATTGGTTTGATGCGAGGAAGGCAGGTGATGGCCCTTTTTGCCACTCGATTTGCAGGTTCAAGCGGATCACTTTGTGTCCTCATATGTTGAAATTAGGCTTGATCAACAAGAAGCGGTTGCACAACTATCCTCATCAACTGTCATGCAACATCTAAGCAATCGCTGGCCTGTTTTTGGAGCAATGCGTGTAGTTAGATCCTTAGTCTGTAGCGCTTGTTTTTTAGCGCCAGACAGCCTTGAAGTTCCATTTCCTGCCTCATGAACTGGTAAACCCACAATGTTTACTGCTGTGTTTTCCTGAAGGGGGGTTCCGGACACATATAGACGAATGAGTGTTGCAGATAGTTTATGGCGCCCCCAGCGCTTTGCAACTGACATGAACATTGTTTTACTGCTTGAAAGTGAAAGCCTAATGAAATAACCATGTCGATGTAATATATACAGTTGAGTGCAAGGCAGCGGACTGAGTCAGTAGGTCATTGTGCGTGCTTCACACCATGATGTCAGCAGCATATATTAAGAGGTTAACATTATGATCTTCAATATTGTGAGCCCCTTCCCATTTTACGTAATAAGGTTTTATACTACTGCTACTTCTACTAACGTGATGCAACTGCAAGGTAATTGAGGTAAATATAATATCAAATAATGCTGGTGACAACACTGATCCTTGGGGCACACCGCAAAGAGGAACGAACCATCTTATGGCATCGCCACTGATTCGTGTTGCAAATTATCTGCCTTAATACAAATGTTTTATAAAATCGCGTATTCTAAGTGGTAAATGGAGCATGTAAAGTGAATCCAGAATGGCAGCTTGAGTGATGTTACCATAAGCCTTTTCAAGGTCCATGGCGAGGAAGGAACCGTCTTTGCCAAAAGTAACCAGGCTAGATGTTGCGTTTCTCGCTTGTGTTTTAAAGCCAAAATGAATTCCCACAGGCTCAACAACTTGTTGGCAAGGGAGAACAGGAGCTCGCGTTCACTTTTCAGAGATTTTCAGCTTCAGAAGTGGTACGAACTCTCTGCTACCCTACTAAGAAGTGACACACGCAGCCTGGTTCTTTCTTCACCGCGTGGATGATAACAATGAGAACGCCAAGGTATTTTTATTTCTATGTTTTATTTAGCCCGTCTTTAGTGCCTATACATGGCCGAAAACTAATTTGGGTCTTGCGGTAAAAAGCTTGACGTTCAAGCCACCTCGAGATTCGTGTCGCAAGCGTTCTCTCAGCAAGCTCGAAAATTGTTGGCGCTTTCCCCAGCTTTCAAATAGGGATCACACTAGCCGATTTCCAGCTCTCTGGAACAGCGCCTTCTAAACATATTTTGTTAATGCTGTTAAGTAGGTGAAGAAGAGAATCTCAACAGATGTTTTAGTAAAACCTGTGCGTAATGGAGTCAGTATCGGGTGCTGTTTTTCTCTGGCATCACCTTATCTGAAATTCATGCTTTGAGAAAGGGCTCGCAGTTCTCACGTTGTCGGTAGCGGATGCAGCTTACCAATATGGGCCGGCATGTTCACCAACCCTAGTTCTTGTGACTAGTGCAGGCAGCAAATCATATTCGGGGAAAAACTTGCGCATGCTTGTCTTGCGAAATCATCTGGAGGCAAATCTGCTGCAGCGCATGCTGTGGCCGCTGCATCACGACGACGACGACAACCGTGCTCCACAGCGCGGAACGTTTTCCAGAAAGAAGCAATCGATAAGCGTGTGGAGACGCACCATAGATTGCAATGCTGTTGTGAGGTCCAGCTGATACCTTCGGGCCATATCAGAAATTTATTTCAGTCTTTTGCGTGCGTGAGCAGAAGTTGGGTCTCTAGTTGCAGTCATTTCCGCTCGTTGACGAGCAGCCCACGTGTTGAAAAGCGGAATATCCTGTGCTGGATGACCATCCTGGAACCAGGGGATGTTTGCACATCATTTATAGCGCATATTTATGCCGGCTAGAAGAAATGGAGTTGATTCTAATGAGTGAGTTTGAAGAATGGTGCGGAACAGGTCCCAGTAAACCACTGAACCCTTGCGGCGTAATTGTCGGGCATGAGATGGACAGAGGCTGATGATGCTAAGATGATGGTGACTCCAGCAGGAGTCCGGCTCCAAGTATCACGAGGGAATGCTGTGTTCTGAGCACCAAGTGAGATGTGAAGCGTATTTTCCACTTCGAGCATAAAGCACAGACAGCCCTCGTCGGTGCACCTGGATAGTTCACGGGAATAAACATAATCTTCATCATCATCATCATCATCCTCAGCCTGAATAGCCCACTGCAGGGCGAAGGCCTCTCCCATATTCCTCCAATTAACCCGGTAATATGTTAGCTGCATCTACTTGACCCTGCGAACTTCTTAACCTCATCCGCCCACCTAACTTACTGCCGCCCCTGCTGAGCTTTCCTTCCCTTGGAATCCAGTTTGTTGCCTCTAAGCGACCATCGGTTATCCTCTCTTAACGCTACATATCCTGCCCATTCCATTTCTTTTTCTTGATTTCCACCTGAATATCAGTGACTTGAGTTATTTCTCTGACACACTCTGCACGTTTTCCTGTTCTTAACGTTATCCCTACCGTTTTTCTTTCTATAGCCGTCTGCGTTGTCCTCAATTTAAGCAGAATCTTCTTTCTTAGCCTCCAAGTTTGAGCCCCAGGTAAGTACAGGTAAGATGCAACTGTTCTACATTTTCCTCTTGAGCGATACCGGTACGCTGCTAGTCATAATCTGGCGGTGCTTGCCAAATGCGCTCCATCCCAATCTTATTTTCCTTATTTCCTTTTCAAGGTCTGGATCTGCTGCTAATACCTGTCCTAAGTAGACATATTCGCCTAATACTTGCAGTCCTTCGCTACCTAACGTAAACTGCTGTTACTTCCCTAGGCATTTGAACATTACCTTACTCTTCTGCGTATTGATTTTCAAGCCTACCTTTCTACTTTTTCTCTCTAAGTCATCAATAATTCATTGCAATTCATCCCCTGAATTACTTAGCAAGGCAATGTCGTCAGCAATTCGCAGATTACCGGTGTATTCTTAATCTACTCTTATCCATAGTTGCTCACATTTCAAGTCTCTGAATAGTTCTATGCAAGCTGTGAATAGTACCGGGGAGAACGTGTCTCCTTGCCTAACACCTTTCTTTATTGGAATTTTGTTACTTTCTTTAGGCAGACCTATGGTTGCTGTGCAGCCACTATATATATATCTTCCGGTACTTTAACGTACGGCTCGTCTACACTTTGATTTCGCAATGCCCGCATGACCACCGAGGTTTCTACTCAGTCAAATGCTTTTTCATAGTGAATGAATGCTATGTATTAGGGGTGGTTATATTCTGAGCATTTTTTTATCGCCGTGTTGATGGTATGGATATCATCGATAGTAAAGTACCCTTTCCGAAAACCTGCTTGATCATTTGCATGGCTGCAATTTAAGGTTGTCTTGATTGTATTAGCGATTACCTTGGTAAACAGCTTATACGTAATAGATAGTAAGCTAATTAGTCTAATTTTTCAAGCGCTTAGGGTGCCCTTTTTTATAGGTAATATAATCTTAGCGCTTTTGTATGACTTGCGAAACAGTGTCCCTATAAATGTCACGAATGAAGTCGTAAAATTATCAGGCAGGGCAGCAGAAGACACGTAGAAATCAGTTAACGGCACGATAGTATTGAGCATAATCGATGATGAGGCAGCATTGATATTGGCGGTCTGGGATTCTGCCGCTCGCCTACGACGAACAAGCAGTTACGATGATGGCAGAGCTTATACACTTAGGCAAAAAGACGCTCAATATGATCGTAAGCTGCCATCACGTCATCATGCCGAGGTTCTGGCGTGTTCTTCTTGTTGGTACTCTATTTGTGACGACATTGAGCATAGTGTTGTAAGCATGTGGCATGCAGATTGCCGGTGGCTCATTCCCAGATAGCTTTGGCTACTCGTCGTCGTCCAATTGGAGATGATCAAACCTGCTGAATGGTTAAACCGCTGTAAAAGTAACTTGCTGAAGCCATTGTCTTTGCATCCAACGACGCACCTTTTCAGCTGCTTTTTCTTTTGTTGGGAAAGCTGAAGAGGTGATCTGTGGTCATTAACCTTACAAATTTCGCATTGCTAAGCTATTGTTTCTGCTGGCATAGCTCTTCTTGTGTTGTGTACGGCCAGGGCCTATGCATGTGGCCAGGTCAAAAACAGCTATAACAATAGCCAACACTCGGCTTATATGGTCGAGATGTAGAACGCAGCCATAATAGAATAGGTGCTCTGAGAGAGGGGAGTCAGAGGGCCTTGCAAGGTAACGAAGCAATACCACCCCTTTCCCGTGCGACGGGCTTAGATCACACGATGAGTCGGGCAGTAGAGCTCAAGGGCAGTCTGGTCCTCGTCAACAGTTACGTTGTAGACAATACAGAGTTGTACGTCGGAACCATTAACTAGATAAATCTGGACCGGAAACGAGACTTCGCCTGTTGCAGAAATACACTTCAGTATTTTCAGACAGTCAACAGCCGCGAAACTCTTGAGCCACACAGCAAGTGTTGGACAACTCTCTGGTCATGAAGTCACGTCAACACTTGGTTTCAAAACATGCGTTCAGGTTCGCCGGCATAATTCTATTCGGTATCTCCGTAAGACACTTGGTTGTCTTAGCCTTAATGGTGACTTTATAGCATACCGATCATGGCGTCCAATATACTGGGTGATCAGTCGTTGTACCGAAATGCCTCCCTTGGGAACTGTTGGCGGTAGCGGACCTTGGTGCACTGTCTTCTTGCATTCCACCAGCACTTAGTTATATCTTTTTAGCCTATTATGAAAAAGATATTGTTGCACTGGTGAACATTGATAAAGCAAAGCACATAAATAGATATTGTGATGAGTACCTTGTAGTGTTGAACCCAAATAAGTGTGACAAAAGAAAAAATGCCTGGGAAATGTCAATCACAATTGAAATGCCAAGTGACAATAGAGTACAGTTCCTTGATATAAGCTTGCAATTAAAAAGTCCCGTGTTTGCTAGTTGTGTCAGCTGTGGGAGAAAAATATCTCTGCTATCAATCCCCGCATTCCAAACTTGTAAAGAAAGGTATCGCGGTAACGCATCCGCACTGCTCTCAATATGTCTCGCTAGCATCGCATTCCTTAAAATATGACGTTATAAAAACTTCTCCTCGGGAGCACAGGGTTTGCCGAGGAAAGCACAGCATTCGTGTCTCAAGATTACTGAAAGACGTTACGACTGGGTGACGATAAAGGAGTGAAGATCGCAGTCTTCGATGTCGACTTGTGGCTATGCCGATGTGCGCCACTAGGACCATCGTTTTAAACATTTGCAAGAAACTGTGGCATCGAACATGTATTGATTTCATCAAAGAAGCATTTGCGCCTGTGCCCTCTCGCCAACGGTGCGGCATGTCAGTGAAATTGAACTACAAACTACTAAGAGCAGCTCATTCCTTGCAAAGTCGGTGTCCTTAATAAAATCTCGCTCACTTTTGGCAAGTTGTACACCGAACAATAAGGTCGGTGCTTAAATGAATGGCTCAAAGAGCACCGCTTGGCAGCGGATCCATATCAATCCATATCAATAATGATGATGACTAAAAGGGGTGTTTTATAAAAAAATGCCCTGGTGGCCCAAACCCTATACTCTGCACATTGATCATTCAGAATACATGCGTGCTGGAAACAATGCAAACGCAGACAAAACGAAAGACTTTCGAAGCCTTGTATATAGATAAGGAAAGACCAAACTGAGTAAGTTCTCTTCTGTACATTTTTATTAAAAATATATAGCGTACTTGAAGCCTGCATATGCGTGATTACCAGCACTTGAAAAGAATACGCCATGTTTAAAACAACGCAGTTGAAGGCTAGCGTCTGTTCTGTTCTTATGTGTACTTTGTGGCCTTTGTGTCCTAATAAACGCTAGTAAATATGATTCCTCAACGAAGAAGAGTACTTTACTTTAGCGGTTTCCCCATTTTTTTCTTTGAGTAGAAACCGCAGATTTTTCAGTGTTTCTTCTCTAATAATTTCTCTGCATCCAGTATTTGGTCAAACGACAATAACTAATTCACAAAAAGTTTAAAAAAATCCTGACTTGCTCATTCTAACATAAAACAGCACCGCATAATAAACTAACCAAAAAAAGTATAAAGAAATGAATCGAAGATCTCCCATCCAGACGGTACTTATTTTCTGCATTCTTCGTGAAAATTATTTCGCGTTTAGTTTACGGTAGTCATGCTAGATGGGGCTACGCCTTCGAATATATAACATCTTTAATTTTGAATAGTTTACAACAAGATTATAAATACAGCTGAGCTGATAAAATGAAGCCTAGATACGGCATAGCAAAAAAAAAAAAGATTGTTCCTAAGAGCACTGTAGCTGTAATATGCAATGTAAAAGCATCCGCATCTTATCTATAGTTCTCTTTTGAAAACCTAAACTAGAACAAAGTATCTAAGCATATGTGTTTTCGGAGTACTCGACCATGTAGCTACAAATGGCACTTTTCCAACGGGATAATTAAGTGCTTCTCTCTTTCATTAGTAATTGCTGACGTGTGTATGTATTACACTACATTCGCCTTCCGCGTTTTCATCTATTCTTCTTCAAAATAATATTTGCGCTCTGGAAACCGAGAGAAGCCGTTTTCCTACGTTCTACCAATAATCTATTAAAGTGCCCGTGATACGGTTCTATCACACAACTTATAAATTGTACAGGTCACAAATGCGTTAACACAGTAAATATCACTTCGATAAGATAGCACTTTCCAATCACTGGTAATCATAACCAGCAATGATTGCTTGAAACCTGTCCACATCAAAGGTGCTAACGCGGTGCACGGCAGCGAGCACGGCAGAACACTATTAACCGTGTCGGCCGTCACAGCAGACGGCGGCTACGCGAACCGGGCCTTCATTTGCAACGGCACTCTACGTATATAGATGCCGTGCTACCAGGTAAAGAAGCTGCATGAACTGCTAAAGAACTTCAGCTCTGAAGAACTAGTGACTTTAGACAACGGAAATGCTGCGTGGCTCCCGAAGCTCCGTTACCTTCATCCGGACTACATCGTACACACAATTTGCCGCATTGTGGAAAATACCGAGCCGGAGCTGAAACGTCTGGAGTACCTAGTATCTATTCACTGCTGGCTGATTCCCCTCGGACGCCTGGAGCCGTGGATTTTCCACCGCTTCAATGAATCCCCGACGCTGCATGGCTGCATCGAGGTTGTGGCACGCATGGCTGAATACCTGAGGCTCTCTGACATAGGCGATTCAGCCCCTCATGCTTGGACTGTGCGCCAGGGCTCGTTCTATGCCTGCTTTCTCACAGGTTCGGCTTATCGACACGTCAGGGCACGTTTTCTGATCTATATGGCTATGTGGACCACACATCCCCTCATCGCCATCCACAGTTCCTGCGCAATACAAGAAAAAGTGCTAGCCGCTATTCACCATGCGCTAAAAGGTGAAATCGTGCGCCTCAATGTGGTGTCTCATAGCAACCTTGCTGCGGGATTTAAAGACGCTATCAACATTATTACCAAGGATTCGGCGGAAGAAGGGGAGCAAAATACCAGTGCTCCTCAACAGCTTCAGGTACTTCCGGCGATGGGCCCAGAAAGAAACTTTCTCTCCCCAAATGCGAATGTGACAGGTACGTGCCATTCTCTTTAAGAAATTGAGTGTACAATGAGAAATACTTATTTTATTTCATTCGAAAAGTGGTGTGCCGAATAAATGGCACTTTTTTAGAGTGAAATAAAGAAACTTTCAATCATGTTCCAGGCAAATTGAATCATTAAGTCCAAAAAATAACAATCAATGCTGTATGCCCTCTTAAAATGCATTTCCTGCCATTGGTAAAAACTTCAAGGATGTGCAAGCTGCATTGCTATGCTCAACAAGGTGTTACTGTGCACATTTCATGTGCTTTGGGTTTTATCTGCAGCTCGTCCAGAGAATGGTTTATGGCAGTTGACTAAAAAATGCGTATTTTTTATTCTGCAGTGTGTAGCATATAGGCTACAAATTCCAGCTGTTGTTTTGACATACGTGCCTAAATTGAGTCACGTTCACACCCCCGGTACACTAGAAATTGATTTGAAGGTTATCGGGTGGTCATCGACTGATAAGAGGAAGGGAGCCACTGTGGAAAATTGTTTTCTGTGGCAGAGTGGTTCGAAGTCAGCTTCCCTCACTCTCGTTGGTGTTCTTTAGGCAGTGGCCATTTCCACCAGGGCAAACAAGGCAGTCATATTGTTCGTGGCGCATTCATCGGCGCTATCTGAAATGAGGCGTTCTGACGCTCAATTTGGCTTTTGTAACGTAAGCAAAAATGGAAAACATAAAATAACCCTTGGAAGTGGCTGAGGCTATCGCCGCAAAAGTGATGACACTGGTTCAAATGCAAGTAAACAGTTATAGGCCCGTCTCGGCAATGATTGTAGTAGAAGGAAGAAGTCGACAACAGAAAAATATTGTGCCTCTGCAAATCCGAATGCGAAAGTTTTTTTTTTTAAATGTAGGACAGTAAAAGTTCGATAAGCTTCAGTTCGGTTCTGAAGTACTGCACAGTAACGAGCGAGCATGAATAAACGCTTATACGGTTGTGTAACAAGCCTGCAGTTGTGACGTAATTACTGTAACAGCATTAGCTGTCGTCAATAAAAAATATTTCCGTGCGGTGAGACGGAATTATTTTATTTCTTGACACAATTGTATCACATCAGCGAAATATCTGATCAAAACACTAGTAACCCGGTGCAGAAAATTTCAATATATCTGGAATAGTTCATTTGTATTCAACGTTATGTTGCAAAATACTCCGTACCAATCCAGGTTAGGACTTTGTAGTGCTGTATCTGAAGATGCAGGGTACAAATATTCACAGCGGTGGCCATTTTTGCTTGGAGACGAAGAAGGCAGGCGCCCGTGGTCTGTGCAACATCAGTACCAATTTAGAACACAAGGCAGCTGAAATTTTCGGCTGCCTTATAACCTTATAGCCTCTTATAGCTTAATTGGTATAGGCATGTTAAGCCACATGAACTAACCTAAAGGCAAAACATTCTAGGCGCACTTTGGATTACTGAGGTGCGCCGAGTCAAAATTCGTTATAGCGCGGTGATTGCCTTAGTCTAGCAGCCTTCCTCCCTTCCATTACGGCACTAGTGAGGTGTCCAGGGCAGTGTGTGACAGATACTGCGCGTTTTCCTTCCAGTAAACCAATTTGAAACTTGAGCAAAGTGAGCTTCTGGGCCAGTTGGTAGGACATGATTTACTGTGAGGTTTTGCGTGAGACAGACTGGGAAAAGAGAGGCGCACAGGACGAGCGGTAACTTACTACTAAAATTGGAAGCGACAAATTATACCATCTCGAGGAAATATGCGCGCATTCTCAGCTATGCACCTAATTTGGATGAAGGGGTTAAAAACACCAAACTTTACCAAGCTAGTTTGGGGCCACCCGAACAGAGATAAAACATCGTAAAATAACGGAACCATACGAAAACCATTACACAGCATTAAGAAAAAACGAGGCTTTGTTTTTAAATGGCCTGCAATTTATATCGTATGATTCCGGTATTTTTAAATGTTTTATCTCTATTCATATGACCCTAAATTATGTTGGTACAGTTTGGCTTTTATGTCCCTTTCATTCAAATGCAATCTATGGCGGAGCATGCTTACATATTTCCTCGAGCTCGCACTCTCTTTCGCTTCCAATTTCAGTTTTAAGTTAGCGCTCGTCCTGTGTGCCTTTATTGTACTCTTCTCTCGCGCGCTAATCCTCCCTGTAAATCAATTTAAAACGCCGCTGATTACTTCTTTACTGGATCTGCTTCTGAAACCTACGGGTTGCGAAGGTTAAGAAAGCGCCAAATTAAAGGCGCATCAAACACGCCACGGATTTGACGCAATGCGGGGTCAACCTTGTGTCACCCGGTGACGTCATCAATCATGACCGAGGGTTACGTCATGAGGACAGGACTGGATGTGACATAAATACGACGTCACGTCCGGTCATGACAGATGACGTCATGGGGTAATGACGTCATTGGACTCCTCTGAATTTCGGGGGATTCTATGGAATCACGTGAAGTGTGTGACACTTCTCACGGACGTACGCACGCGCAGACGCACGAACGCTCATTAGCCTATAGGCCAGAGCCTACATATATGAAGGCTTTTATCTAAATAGAACAAGACAAGTGCCAATTGAACCATCCCGTTTGCATGATGGATCCGATAATTATGCATCACAAGCAGCCACGTAATACATCTATCATTTCAAGATGGGAAATGATTAGTCCTTATAATAAGCTAAATATTGGTCCAATTCAAAAAGTCAACGCTGATGCATATAATGGGTAGGATGAAAAGATTTCGGCGTTAGTTCCGACAAATGGCTTACATCAACTATTCGCGAGTTGAATTGGCACATCCTCCATATTTTTCCCGTGAAATAACAGCATTTCAACATGCATTTGGTATTCAGGGGGGTATTTTTGTATTTTACAACAATCCCCAACTACCTCAGCTGTCGGTAGTCGCGAGTGGTGTCATATACGACATTCATGCATATAGGGTTGGCACGTGGTGGTGACTGGTGTCATCGGCCCTGTCACCACCACGTGACAATATATGAGCGGTCATGTGCTGCTGCCTGTTGGCTACGCGGAGATTTCAATTGGCGGACGGCAGAACCAAGCTCGGTGCATGCAGCGTTGCTGTGAACGTGCTGAATGGCCATTAACCTCAAATGCCAGTTAGAAATTCCCTGAAATGGCTTCTTGATACCTGTTAAAATACAGAAATGTCGAGCCCTGTTTCATTTTTATGAATCATTGCATCTTATCTATTTCGCAACCAATCATAACCAGTTTTTAGATGTTGCACTTATAATATCAAGATATAAGGATAAAACTTGTTCCACCGTCGGCGATTATTTATACCGGCAGGACTGGCAATAGTACAACGTGGAACAAACTTTTTTAATTCAGCCGGTTTTTAGAAACCTCGCAGCCAATATCGGAGAACAAAATAAAGTAGTCTAATGTAGAACATTGTTGGAATCGGCCCAGCCGACAGACAGAACAGGACAAGTTGGTACAATGTCACAAATGTTAGAAAACGGCTATTTCGACGTCGTGAGTGCATGGGAAAAACTCTTCAATGGTACCAGTTTTTAAATCTAGTAGTACAATGTCGGCGGCACATAAGAAAAACAGGTGCAATGTTGGCAGTGTTTCAGCCGGTACTAACACTGGTGGTACCAACATAGGGTGAACCCATGATACTTGTTCTATCATTGGGTGCTTTGTGTAATGGCAAAACCTACGTTCGGAAATTATTGGCAATGCTGATGCATCTTTGGATCACCGTTGTCGATGTATTCCCAATATTGAATCGTTGCCTTGGTCTGCCTGTTCTTCAGCAATTCTATTCCATGGGCTGTGAATATTGGAACTTTAGATAGTTAGAACCTGCCATTAAGATCATGCACTCGTTCTCGCTTTTTTTTCAGACCTTGCTGAGCATTTTTAGATGTAGCATGCATGCCATGACTGTTGTTTAGCGAACGTAAAAATTTAATGAGCTGTAGCTCTTGCTTTGTTAAGAACACTCATATTTCTACATGATTGGTAAATTCAAGAGTTACGCAGGTATTTATTCTGCTGCTTTCTTGTGCTCTACTTATCCCTGGCCACGATGATCGTCTGCGGTGAGGGCCTCCCGGGCACTGTTCCGCTTTATGAAAAGCACAGGCCTAATCGAAAGACTGAGCTTGCTGCTGTGTTACGTGATATGACTGTGAGGTGATGTGATGTGGCATGTCTGTGATGTGACTGTACTAACTTCACCCATCCCTCTTTCACAACTTTTATATCCACTCAACCCCTTCCCCCAGTGTAGGGTAGCAAACCGGTTTCTTTTACGGGTTAACCTTCCTGCCTTTCCTCCTCCTGCTTGTCCTTTACTTACATTCCTGCGTCCAGCAGATTTGGTTATTTGTCCAATCACTCCTGAGGTCTGTGGAAAGGCAAGGTGCGCGGCATTTGTAATGAAAGCTGTTAACAATTCATTAAGTACGTATATGCTAAGTTCTTGTGAAAAACGTCTTTCTAAGTTTGCTCCTGTTCCTAAAAAATCTGACTGCGAAACGATGTCTGCATCTATTCAGGCAGGTTGGTATGACTGGCGGTGATGATGATGATAAGCAGATTAGTGCATGGAGGTGGTTTCTTCTACGTGGGTTATTTACGAGACCGAATTTAAAATCATTTAGATAGAATGCCACCTGGCGTTCCTGATGCTCTTAGGTGGCGCCTGCGCTGCTGAGCTAAGTAGCCTTCAATCTCAGAGTCTTTGGCCTATTGGAGGGCGACGCACATTGAACGGAAATCCCTGAAGTCCAAGGTGTCCATAGGGGCACCGGCGATAGAGATGACCTGGCTCCCCGCAATGGAAGCACAGGCGTTGGCGATTTGGGGCTCGTCACCGGTCCGTCTTCCGCTAGGGTGGTCGTCGGTTGTCGACGAACAGCTCAGTGTGTGCGAAATAAAGTGAGCCTTGATCCCCTTGATCCAGTGGCTGTAATGACATCAAAGTAGACGCAGGGCATTGCAAGATGTCTGCATAAGTTGGACGATGTTACTCTGTGGAAATGTTGCGGATCAGCAGACAGTACCGAAGGCCTCAATGCTTGGTGAAGCTCTTCGCGGACGATGCTAGCTACTGAGCCGACCATCAGCTGGGAAGCACCGAAAAGCGCCTGGAGCTCTTCGCGTACAACTGAGTGGATGATGTCGCATAGTTCGGAGCAGCCCCGAAGGCCGAAAACGGTTCCGCAACCGAAGCGGCGATCACCGGCCTGTCGTAGGTGGTAGACCACCGCTGGAGCATCCTCTCTATTGTGACAGCTTCCGCAAGAAACGCGGCAACCGTTCTTGCTGTCTTACGCACGAGGCCAGCGAACAGTTGCTCTTTAATACCATGCATGACGTGGCGTTTTGTTTTCGGTCATGGCCGGGTCAGAACGTCGGAAGAGCCGGGTCATGTCCTCCACATACATGGCCAAAGTCTCATTCGGCATCTGCATACGAGACTGTAGAGCACTTTCTGCTCGTTCTCGCTGATCCGCGCTGGTATAGGTCTCACGAATGCGTCGGCAGAACTCGCGCCATGATGTTAGGATGTCTGCTCGGTTCTCGTACCAAGTACGAGTGCCATCTTCCAGGCTGAAGAAGACGTTTCGAATCTTAGCGGCGTCGTGCCACTGATTCATCAAGGTGACCCGTTCAAATTGGATAAGCCAGTCTTCGACGTGTTCGCTCTGACTGCCGTGGAAGGGCTGAGGCAGTCGAGGATTCTGCAGGGTGTAGTAATTTGGAGCTTGCATAGCAGGTCGAGGGGATGCTGCGGTGTTTAACTCCAATGGCCTGTACTCAGGGGGCAGGCCTTGATTCCTCCGGCTAGTACGGTGCACAGGGGTGTCGACTGGCACAAGAGTTGAGCCCTGGGCATGCGGTGGTGTACGGGACATGTACTGGAATCGATACCCAGCACCTCCATCAAAATATGTCACGGACAACAGGGCAAGACGCGAACGACGGGGCTAAGCTGTAGGGGCAGGCATGGTTCCGAACACAGCGCGCGAGCCGACTTCAGTGCCCTCTTCTTCCAGGCGCCACCTAAGAATATCAGATACGCCAGGCGGCAATATTATAGGATCAGCAAAAAAATTAAAAAACTTTTTTTGCTCGAGTTTGGGGAACAGAATACAGGCGTTCGAGATCCACCACGAACATGAAGAACCTGACACGAGTAAAACAATTACAGAATCCCTTATAAATAACCATGCAGCAATGAATCTTATGCGCATATTTTCCTGGCTAGTGTCGATGACCAGAAGAAGATTTAGAAGGACAGAAACATGGTATGAAAAATACTTGTGAGAGCCCTCTGTATGAGAAGGAGGCACCTGGGCGCCTCCTCACCATCTACTTTCGGATGGGGGGCACGAAAGGGTTATAATTTGCAGACAGCTGTGACTGGACACAAAAACGGATTTGCGATGTCTTCGCCTGAGATGAAACACGTGAAATGATTCAGTGAAGAAAGCTGGAAATAAATAAATGTTCAAGAAGTACTTGCTTGACATGCGATGTTAGTTATGCCACTTAGGTACCTGTCTGACTCATTGCAGGTTGCTCTATACTTATCCTATAATGCAGCTTACCAAACTAAATTTCGGAGAGTGCTGACAATTGCTGTGCCTTATAGTTTAAACGTTTGAGAACGTCTAGTCGGAAGAGGCAACACTTATTAGTAATTCGGAAACTTCATTTACCGTGACAGGTTTTTGCGCGCAATATTTCTATAGCCTCTCAAGCCATCTGTAAGAAGAGCCACCCAAGGAAGTACGCAGGCGAACGGACTTACAAAATGCCTTAATAACATTATAGCGGACATGCACGCCATGTACTGCGATGCCGAACACATGACCTGGGAAGTCATCCTACCCTACGTCAGCTTCGCATATAACACGACCATCCAAGGGACAGAGTAGATTGAGAACCTAAGTGGGATCTCTCTCGCACCACTAATGTATCGCGGGTGATATCCAAGGGACAATCAAAACAACCCCGTTGAAGCAGGGAGACCACGACCGCACTCGATATAATGCTTTCCCACGCAACCGAAGAGACGCTGGACGTCGCCGATAACCTTCAGCGTCTAGAGCAAGCCCGACGACTCTCCCGGCTGTGCAATAAATACAATCAGCGCACTGATCCCTGACGATACAACTTGCGATGACGCGGCGCAGAGCACAAGTCTGGAGACAATGGTTCGGTTTGGACGCCGATACGCCGCCGCTGACATAGTAAAAAGCTTTTGCGGTGGTATTTATTACAGGTCATACAAACTCCTTCGACGCACGTAGGCACGAACCTCGACGACACATTTCACCACCGCCAGGCTCGGCCAGCAACCCTAGATCTTGTACGCCCGAAACCATATCACGCTCGTCATAATATACGTGATGTTTAAATTTTCTAATGTTAATGATTACCTTTCTTTGTTTATTTTGGGACATCGATGCGACGTTTTTTTAGGGGGGTGCAATGCCTCGATATATTCAAATATCTTAGTTTAATAGGCGGCAACATGAGGCCTTATCACAGGGGTTGTAGCGCTAGGGCCGAATATGTACTCTCGGTTTGTTCATGCTAGTTGTAGCGTGACGAGAGTTATCTTTACTGTGTGGCGGAAGACGCTTCCAGATGTATCACGAAAGATTCCAGCCATGAGCGTACGGTTATGCGCTGTTCCAGAGCTTGGTATGCTAGTCAACGTTGGCGGATTTCCCTAGATCTTCCTTCGCTTTTAAATTGAGAGCGGAGAAGTGGCACTGGCATTCCGAAATCGACGATCTCCGAGCAGGCTTGATGCTATCGTAGAAGCCGATTGCTTAGTTCTTGTGCGGGCCCAAGTGAGCCCAATTATGGGTTCAGTCCAGAGAATTTCAAGTCTCCTCATCTGTCGGCAACGGCCTTGTCGCCGCTACGTTACGCAATAAAATTTACGCAGTGTCAGAACTTTCACGACATTAGTTTCTTCCTCGATACTATCAATGTTCAAGGAGGGGTTTTCAAAGCAAAGCAACCAGGTTGCGGTGCTTTAATTTGGGCGCCCTCTCTTAACATCATTAAATGCGTGAAGGCTCTGTACGAAAACCACTCTCCACCTAAGAACTTGAAGAACTGACACGATAGCATTTGGGCATGCCAGCACCAGCTGTTATTGAAATGCTGTTCTTGATTCCGCCGGAGAAATTTCGTGGAATATGCCCCTCGATTAATCCACATTAATTCAGCCACTGATCAGGCTTAATTTGGAAATCTTATCATTCGTCGCACTAATTGTTTAAACTCTGAAGCATTAAACTGGGCTATTAAATAGCTGAATATATTAGCTACTTATACTCCGTTTCATACATCAAGTGCAACACTGCCAAAGCTACAGCTCTTGTTCGCGCTGTCCACATACGCGATGAAAAATAGTGCCTGCTCTTGATGAGAGGAAATAATAGTTATTTTGTCTGAAAGCTTAATACATCTTACATTTGCCATCAGCTACATAAAGAGTATCTTTTTAGGGAGAAAAGATGGGATTCGGTGAATTTGTATGTTTTTTATGTCGTTTGCGTTCGTGTCGCGTTTCCGCTGGCCCAACCTTGCCAGCTGTGCCACTAGATGGCGCTGGCTTTGCCCTCCGCGCTACGCATCTGTTTTTGAGAAAATGGTTCTTCGGTGCGCATTTTTTCTGTACAACCTGCACTGCGAAGATGTCTAAGCATGCGAAGCAAGTTATTGCAAACGTGTATGCTCGGAATAGAGCCAGTTTCCGCAGGAACCACTCGGCCACAAAACGAGCATGTAGCGATACGACTCCTTTTTTTTTCTTGCGGACTACTTGTGTAGCTTTCGCTGCGTTGCACCTGATGTTTGAAACGGTGTATAGATTCTTTCTGCAAAAATATTTTGCTGCAATAACTTGCAGCTTACCACTTTAGGGCATGACAGGGTATGCTCAGGCCGCTAAACTACCGTGCTGCGCGAGAGCTCTTCGGGGATGCCCCGGCTAGCAAACAAGAAAGCCGATACTCAATTCCCCGGCTAAAACAATTTTTGCTTCTATGATTTCTCACTACGGATTTGCCAAAAGTCATCGCTTAGAAGACCAAAATATTTGAAATGTTTTCTATGTTGCAGTATCCGTTAACTGGTTCACTGCGGCTTTTGATCTAGGGGCATCACAACTCTCTCTGTCAAGGAATACTTCTGTCATACTGAACAGAAGGCTTCAGTGTTAACTATAGCTTAAATGCTAATCGCAACATTTAGCTGCGTAGTGAACGTTATAAAAAGACTTGATAACCGTTCCTTTGTACGCGCGTGTAAGTTTATTTATCGTACAGTACTTACGTCAGAATCATTTTAAAACACATCGATGTTCTACCGGCCTAGGTTTCCACGCTCACAGCGGCCGGTTCTGAGACAATGAAAAGTGAGATTAGTTATTCTTTATCTTAGACCATTCAGGGCCACAACAATCACTCCCGCGACAAACGTATCGCCGTTTCACTCCCCTTTGAGGCAGATCTCACCATTTTAGCTACGGCAGCCTCAGCGCCCTTCCAGAAACTGCCCGTCTTTGACTGCGTTACACACGTCAGATGCAGCGCCAGAAGGCACCATCCCAGATAACGTCGACGAAAGCGTCGCTCGCGATATCATTGTTTGCCTTTCCCTGAAGCAAGTGACGGCTGCCTAACGAACATCACAGAGATAGGGAAATTGTCCTCGTACTCCGAAGCCAGATAAAATAATTTGGTGCCTCGGCTGCATTAATTACTACTTTGGTCGAACATAGCACAATAGCATTTAACCAATGTACACTTGGTGTATCGGAGGGTTAAAGATGCTATATTGACGAAACATGTGCCAAGAAGACCACTGCAATCTGCAACGGTATCCTGCATACTGCAGAATGAAATAGAGAACAAGTGCTCTAGTCAGGTTGCACAAGACAATTTCTGGACGCGCTGCATGTGAAATTTGAAGCACAAACTTGATGCAATATCACAGCGAGGTGGCCTAACAATGCATCTGACAGCTTCTCAGAAATATTTTGCAATCAGCGGAAGGACATTTGCGCAATATGTCATACCACATCGATTGTTACTTTTTTAAAGTGAATATTCGGAGTCTGTGATGCATCAGTTATGGTCCATATCGCTTTTCACATAAAAATAATTAGTTACTCGGTTATTACTTCTTGAAATTGCATCCTACACACATTTACTCTTGTCTTCAACCCGCACGCTTTCTTTAAAAACCAATTACGTTGTACAAACTTAGAAAAAATATTATTAATGAAAATAACACTGTCCTGTCTCACTCGGAAGAAGAACGAGCTCGTTGATGTGGAGACCCACTGCCGCAAGTGCCTGAAGCTGTTGACCAGTATAGGTACTTTGCTCCCCTTCTGCGTCCGGCGAGCCTTTCTAGTAAGGCTCACTCCATTTTCGAATGCCACACAAAGGCCTTTATTAGGCACTGCTGGAAACTACACGATGTTGTCACTGAGCGCGTATCGAATAACCATTCGTACTTTGCTTGCTATATTTTTGGAGGTTGAGTGAATGACAATGAGTGGATGTGTGGTCCACAGAGCCACTTACTTGAACAAGAAAACTTTGTGTTCTCTTTACAACTTGTGGCTGCAAAAAAAAAGCAGGTATTGGGGTAAATTTCGATCTTTAAACACTGGACTCGTGCTAGAAGTTATGCATTGCACCCTACGTGGTTCGGGGAAAACGACTAAACGACATATGGCGTCTAGTAGCCCAGAGAACAGTTTTGTGGCGACGTAAGGGTTAATTAAAGGTGCTTTGGATGGACTTGCCTTACTGAGTATGTTTCGGAAGGTTGACCTACAAGATAAGGAGTGAACGTGGATGTTATATGTGATAGCCGAAAATGTGTGTTGTTTTTTCTATTGTGTGTCTTGGGGGGTGGTGGAATTTGCGGCTGTCATGATTGGACGATGTTAGTGCTGTACGGGGATGATTGTGCAACTAACTGCTTGGCAAAGAAGTGGTGTGCGAAGAAGATGTACTTGGGTGTAGAAGAGGATGTTGTAGCTGAGTGATGAAGAGGAAGTGCGTGTTCCGTTTCATATTACAGTTGATAGTGTGCGCCTGTTTCGTGTTTTCTATTCAAGTGATTGTGTTCGTTGCGCCAAATATTTGGGTACTATGCCGCACTAACTCGCCCCTCAGCTGTTTTTCGGCGAGCTACGTACACTGGATTATCGCTTTCGGCCTGTTGCCTTCGCAACCTCTTAGGCGATGACAGTTCTCGACGCATCTCGCCCTGATCATCCATGATGACTGCTGCCAATAAATTTAAATCGTCATTTAAAGGTCTCTAGTTCGTTAGCGGCTTTCGGCACCAAGAGATAGGGCGGAATCAAATAATAACGCAAGCATCTGTCTTTCTTATGCCACTTATGGATATCTGCCCGAGCTGATATGCCAGCGCGCTAGATCAGGCCAAGACGTTGCTTCGTCTTTATTTTGGAGATCATCGGATGCTTTCTGAATAGAGCGGGCGCCATGGCTCCATGATAGCTGCGGTTGAGGGATGTCATTGTTGTCACTGCCTATACTACTGACATTGAAGCGCTGCTCGGACTATTCAGTAGCAATAATCACAACTGATAATTTTCTGTCACTGTTTAGCAGAGAAAACAGCATATTTTGATTGTAAAAAGGAAAATACTTGGCGAAGGGATTATGCGAAATGTGAAAATTCCGGTTGTGTTGCGAGTAATTTGAGTAACTAAAACATATATGTGATATGCCGATTTTATGGCCTCTGTTTTGATGCCTCAGAGCTACGTACCTGACAGTCTTTTCGCGGTAATTATTCTTGTTTGATTTGAGCCTTCGGCAAGAAAACATTAGGTGAAGAAAAAGCGGGGTTGACAAAAATAATTAGATGAAACTATGCACTAATATTATATTTTTAAAACGGGGGCTGCAGCTAGCCAAAATGACCCTTCCTTTTTACGCACCCAGCTGTTTCATGCATAGCGCGTATTAAGTTTTAAATTTATAATAGCCGGAAAGACACATTCTTTTTGTAAACGCAAAAATATAGAATGTGATTTCAAGTGGAGTATATTAAAATACTGAAGCTTCCATTACCAGCATTTCATCCAAAAATAAATCATTGCACTAAGAATAAAAAAGGCTTAAAATGAACTTTTTGGGTATCACCTTCGTTCGCCATGTCTATACTATTCATTTTGATAGAAATTAACGTCACCAATCACAGCTCTCTCTTAGGAAAAAAATGCATCTTCATGACCCTTACCATATCTAGAACTTTAAAAATTTTATACCCCCCAGGGGGTGCTGCAGTGGGTTACGTCCTCTACTACTGTTCCCAAGGATGCAGAATCGAATCCCGGCCTCGGTGGCCGTTTTTTTTTTTTTTTTTTGGGGGGGGGGGGGGGGGGGGGCGAGAAGCAAGGCGTCCGTGTGCTGTGCAATGTCATTGCAGTTTAAGAACCCCAGGTGGTCGAAATTTCTGGAGTCCTCTAATACGCCGTCTCTCATAGCCTGAGTTGCTTTGGGACCTTTATTCCCATAAACCAAAACATTGATAGGCGGATTTTTTATAGTTACACCTTAGTCTAAAATTTCACATGATTTGTTGAAATTTTCAATTGATCATGACATCGAAGTAATGCATAGTGCGCTTTTTTTTAAGTCTGTAATGGGCAGAAAAGACATTCTTTTTGTTGAGGCAAGACTATGATGGCATTTCAAGTGGAGTATCTTTAACTATTCAATCTTCTATTGAGGCATCTAAATATGCCATTCTAATAAAATTAAAGAAGGCTATAAATGAACTTTTGTGGTATCACCTTCTTTCGCCATGTCGATGGTGGCGAAAAGCAAGGCGCCTGTGTGCTGTGCGATGTCAGTGGACGTTAAAGAACCCCAGGTGGTAGAAATTTCCGGAGTCCTCTACTACGGCGTCTCTCAAAGCCCAAGTCGCTTTGGGACGTTAAACCATGCAAACCAAATCAAATCTGAATGTGAGTGAGGTTCTCTGTTGGGAAAAATACATGTTAATCTTGGCGACCCTCACCATATCGAGAAGCTTAAAAATTTGTTACATGTATTTAATTTTTTTATAGCTGCAGTTTAGTGTAAAATTTCACAGGTTTCGTTGAAATTTTCAATCGGTCATCGCCTTCGACTCTTTTATAGGCCTGCCTGGGGCTATCGTATTTTCATTTACGTGTGCGCAAGTGACATATTAGGCGGACAATTTCACATTTTACAGCTTTCGATATCTCACATGGTACTCCATAACAGCAATCCTCATATCACTCCGTAATTCGATGGGTCATGTGCAGTTCCATGCCGCCATGACATGTTCCTACCTGCCTGTGAGGTTATCTGGTGAGAGACGCGCTGAGCATGTTGCGTTCCTTTTGGCTTCTGGGAGCGACACAGCAAAATATATTTACGAGGTAGCGTATGCAGATTATTTGACTGCAAAGCCGGCGTCGTACGCTGGAGTGGTGAGAATTTTATTTTATCTGTAGAATAATGACGTGACAACCGTGCGACCTCGAGGAAGAACACACCGCCTTGAAATACACTGAAAGAAATGGGGGAGTGCTCTAATGAAACCTAAATTGTCATTAACATTCCTGACCTCAGTATTTCGAAAAGCAAGAGTAATATAATCAGAAGAATATGCGACAATTGGTGTTTTGAGCCCAGGCACTTAGCTGCACTAAAGGCTTGAGCAAATAAAGGCTGTTTCTCTTTATTTCCTTTCCACAGAGAACGCAAGTGATCTAATATATGAAAACACAATACCACCAAGACCGCGAGCGGAACGGAAACTTCACACTGCTTCAAATTGGTTTAGGTTATCCAGCTCATTCAGAACTAGCATGCATGCAGCTTTCTCATTTTGGGCAATGTGCCTTGCTTTCAGGAAAGTAAAGCTTCCAATGAAACGCTTCCTCGCAAACGCGCTTCAGCTCAAAGCCTTTTTATTTTTCCATAAAGTGTTGAAGCAAAGCATGTTAGCGGGGCACTTAATGTATGCGTTCAGTTACTTAAAGTTAACTTACCTGTATACGGGCTGAATACTGATTTTAAGATCACAATTTTAATAATATTGAAACGTTCGCGCAAAAACAGTTATCAGAGACTTGCGGAACCAAAATGAGTTATTAAAGGCGCTACCGCGTCCTCTGTTAAATGGACGCTTAAGTGTGTATTCTTTTCTGCAGATCTACAATAAATTCTCGCATGGAATTATAATTGAGTATTCCTTGACATATATTAAGACAGTAGTGGTGATTCTTTTGAAGGACTTTTGTCAGTACGTGTTTGTGTTTAATCGTGTTATATTCTCATTGGCCCATTCATTAGGCATTAGGTCATTAATTAGGCCTCTTTCTTGTGTGTGTCTGTGTTGTACTGAATACCGTGTAATTATGCCTGAAAACAATACAGCTGAGAAGGTAACTGCCTTAAAAAGCATTTATTCGTTTTTATTTATTTTACAGGCTAAACCAGAGAGCAAAATACGTCACACCTGTGTCAGTTGAGTTTACTTGTAATAAGTATAGCACTCTGGACTGCTATATGTGCATGGCACGTTAAGATCTGTAGGTGAGAAGTAGCACAATATTATGTTTACTTTTTTGCTCCTTCCCTCTGACTGTGCTCTAAGAGTACACCAAACCGCAGTAATTATTCTGTAGTTTGGTTCGAAAGGAGCACAGTGAAAACAAAACCCTCGAGTTAGGCAGGTTCGCGAAACGAACAACGCTGAGGAATCTGAAGCAAAAACAAATCTTTTAGTTCCCATTCTCGGCTTTTTACTGCATTACTTCTGCATTCTATTTTAAGAGAGATATGTGCTGAGCTCGTTGGTTGTCAGACATAACATCAGGGTATTCAGTGCCACACAGACACATTCAAAAAAGTGGACACCACGGGCACGTACTGAAACTGTTCAATCAGGTGAAAGCAGTTTACCTATACAACCTTCTCGGCTAATGCGCAATCGTACAAGATATCAAAGAAAAGGCATTAATATACCAAAACAGACGTGACAGAAATGTTCGCTCAGCCTCATAAATGTAAACCGACGTGTCATCAATACAGTTCCAACCAGCGGTTTTGATATAAAAGGCTTTTAGTGTTTTAGAATGGCAGAGTTTCGTTCATTGCAATTCATTTCTGCACTTTTACTGAATTCGAAGCATTAGTGGCGGGAATTATAAACGTTTTTTCTTCCTCCTTCTCTGCTCTTCCCACTTTCTCTCAAGAGAATTTGTCATGCAGTTTATCATTCACTTAATTGTGTGACGGCAATGCATGTAAACAGAGTGAATATTTACCTCGGGTGAGGCGTTTAATTTTAACTACTGCTGTTGACCTTGTGGGCTTTGATGATAGTAGCACAGCACTGCTTCTGAGAAGCACAAAAGGCGACATAGCCTTACGAACCAATATTTTCCTAAAACTTATCCAGCAGCGGTATAGCAATAAATCTATTGAAAATAACGTTTTTGCATTTCTAGTTATTGATTACGGCATGTTCCTTGGTGTGTCTGACTAGGACATAAAACACACTTCCCATTCCAAGTAGAACTAATTTTCAATACGGAAACAGCAAACCGCAACCGAAACTCATTCGATGGCCAGAAACGACGCTGTAGTCGACAAAACTGTGACTTCACATACACTATTGAAAAACACTTGCGCGCGCTCTTGGCAGAAATAAATGTCGGGCGCATCACATAAATTGCCTTAAATAGTGTAATAAATCGGCCTCACGTTTCTATGATCACTCGGGTATAACACTACACGGGGTAAAGTATTTTCCGTGTCCCAAACACAGTGTTCCCGGCAGAAATTTCTCTCCTCCAGAGTTATCCTTTTAAGGTGAGTTGCGAAAAGAGGGACGTCGTTTTATTTCGAGTAAGAAATAGTGCAAATGAAAAAAAAATTACACTATCAGAAATTGAAATCGTGCGAAACAAAGGTTTTAGGTGTGAACTCATCAGAGTGCTTCACTTGAGACGACCGTGGAAACCATGTTTGGAAACAAAACAATCGTGTATGGTCTCATAATCTCCTTCACAAACTTGAAATTCATGTGAAAACTCATTATTCAAGCATGTTTTCTCTCAGTACTGACTTACTGCCTCAAGGTTTGTGGAACGATGACCACACACAACATATACAAACAACAAGTAGCACATAAGTGGGAAATTAGACTAACAAAAATGCATCACAACATACCCACACATGCACATATATTTCATCCAATATGGCAATTCTAAAGATCAGTTGAGTATTTTCTAATAATATCAGTGTAGAAAACAGCAGTTATTGGTAACGACTCCACTCTGTCGCTGAAAAAGTTATCTCGCTAAGCAATCGCCTATGATCTTTATTTCGCTCACAGCATGCCAAGAAAGTACTAAACGGAGAACGAAGCACAAAAGCAAACACAAACAACAGGGATTTTAGTGTTTCATTCTCCGTTTAGTCCGGTCTTGGCATGCTGTGAGTGAAATGAACATATACCAAATCGCCGAAATTTTCTCAACCTTCTCTAATGTTCCTCGGTTTTATCGCAATTTGGCATGCACTCATTCTCTTATATTCCATCAATATATCTGCACTCTATTAAAATAACCACATAATACTTAGAGATATGACAATGATGAACTTTAATTTGCGATGAAGTTGCGGCATGACAAAGCTGTTGTAAATGGAAAACCTACCATTTCCATCCCGCTTCAAAACACTCGTTGAGGATTACTCGTAGCCTTCACAAAAACTAAGTTACAAACAGGATTTACATAAACGTCACCCTCTATCTTCATCTTTTACTGCTAGCTGACATTCAAAGTATTATTCTAGAACGCGAATCCTTCTGCAGTATGTCAGGTTAATCTTCATGCAATGTCGTGCTATTAACTGAAACCAAGCAAGATACCGAGATTCTCGCGTTATTTCTAGATTTTGACATAATCTGGGAAGATGTTCCATACAGAGCCTGTTAACAGACAATAAATTCGGCTAACGGCGCTCTGGATTTTATCAGACGCAATCTTTCTTTTGCTTCTGCCTCTATTAAACAACTTGTTTTCCAGACGCTTGTGTGTCAGAAACTCAAGTATGCTAATGCCATTTTTGACTCAAACCAAAATTTCCCTATTGACGCCTCAAATCAATTCAGAACTCAGCAAGACAATTCACTTTGTCTAAGTATTCCGATTATTCGAGTTTCTCAGCACTAAAATAACAAATAAACATACCCTGACTAGCCTCACGATGTAGAATTGAGCGTCCTAACATTTTTCATGAATATTTTCATTCTTTGCATTCTGGTAACTCCCATATAAAATCAGCCCCGCGAATCACCCAATCCATCCACATAAATGCAGTGTATCTCTCACAAGCGCAAACTTCTACATTCAGCAGATATTTTCACTGCGCACAGCATAACACTGGAATCGCCAGCCCATCGAAGTCGCCACAATCATCGACCCCAAAATAATGAAGCGGTTCTTGGAAAACCTTTTTTTGTGTGATTTACATTATAATTGTTCGCCCTATAACGCCCACTTCCTTATGTCATTCCTCACATGAAAGCTTTTAAGATTAAATAAATAAATAAATAAAATAAATTAACCTTTTTGTATCTTGTACCTCCCTTTGTATCTTGTACCTACAGGAACCTTGCTTTGAAAGTTCCTGATGCTCTGTGGCTAAGAAAATAACCTGAATTACTTATGCTTATGTTTATTTATTTATTATAATACTCAAATTACAGGGGCATTACAGTGGCGGGAACAAAACATCATTTGTGTCACAAATATGCAGAAAAAAGTACGCGATGCAAACGTGACAAGCCGTACATTTCTTCTATGGCATATCTAAAGAGTAGCAGCAAACGATTCGAAGGATATAATTGACATTACTTCTTCTGCCACCCTATTCCAGTCTGTGATCGATCTTGGAAATTGAAAATTCATATGAATCAGTTTTACAGTCCGTTTCATTCACCTTTAATGGAGGGTCAAGCAGTACTGAAACGTAATTTTGCGGCATGAATATACAAGCCATGGTTAATTCGCCTTCCTCTGATACAATGGAAATATTTTAGGTGCAATGTATATCAGCATTTTTCTAGTACAGGCTAGTACAGAGACGCTAACGTTTTCTTTATTTATACTGCTACTTTTGCTGTGATTGTTATCACTGGACATTGAACTCCGACTGGGAATATTTCATTCATGTTTTATGGTAGCTGCATTGTGAACAAGCTGAGGCAATATATTGCTTCAGCGAGTGGGTGTGGGTGCCTCTCAAGTTGCAATCGAGCAGGTTTTTTTCCCTGCACCCTCCCTCTCTCCTTGTTATATCTTCTCTCAGCAAGAAAAACAATAGAGTATTCACCTTATACTTCAAAGCCTTCTCTCTTCACCGCCGTGCAGGTGGCGAGAAGAATGAAGGTCCCAGTAAGCGGTCGCTGTTCCCATGCTCGGACTGCTGGGAGGACTTCGACTCGCAAAAGGCCCTCAAACGGCACTGCTCTCACGTGCACCTTGCAGAATTGAAGAAGCAGCACTTCTGCGATCATTGTCCTTACTGGAACTTCAGCAGGTCAGCCTTATTCGTTATTAGAGCTAAATCACTAATCTGAAGAGGGAATTGTAAACGCACGAGAAATTTCACAGGCCTCTATACTTGGCTAAGCCTCTATGAGGTGGTAGTTGGCAGGTAACAGTACCAAGCCCTCATTGGCGGGCGGTTTCTTTGGCGTCACAAGACCACATGTCAAGGCATAGTTGACAAGCACAGCAAACTCTGTCTTCACGGTTGGTACGCACGAGTGATTCGTGAATCCATCCTTCGAGGACGCTTGGTGTCGGAGTTACGGATGAAGCCCCTGTGCCACGTAGACATGTTTGTACGGTTTTCAGTGAGGCTTTCTTATCGATGTCACTACAGGGAATTTTCTCAGCACACGTCCTGGTCCAGCTCACGGCTAAGCCTCTTGAAGACTGCAGTTGATGGTTCGCATTGTTGGAAGATCAGTGGTGAATGGCTACGTATCATCTCTGTTTGCGCATTTTAACTTTTGTGTGTGTGTGTCTGTGTGTGGCTGTGTGTGTTTGTGTGGGGGGGACGCCAGAAAACGGCCGAGGATTACCGCCCTGACCAGAAACAGCTCAAGCACACTTCACGCGGGTGCGACAATTGTCAGTGAACGTTAAAGAATCCCAGGTGGTCGAAATTTCCGGAGTCCTCCACTACGGCATCTCTCATAGCCTGAGCCGCTTTGGGACATTAAACCCCAAACCCAAACCAAACCAAACTTCTTATTCACACCTTATCGAGCCGATATCTCCAACCAGGTCCGTGGCATTCGTCCGCCGAAAAAGAAGAGCATCATCGCTATGAGGGTAGGTATGTACAAAACAGGGAGACACACAAAAAAACTATGTAGAAAATTAGAAAAGAATGCTGTGACATGGAGTGCATGAAGAAAAATCGTGAAGAAAAGTGTAAAATCAAAAATAAAATAATGCAGAGAGAACCCGAACACCATTTAAACAAGAGCGCCATTGCCGTCACGCGAAACGTAAAGCTTTTGCATGCACAATTTTATGTCGTAACTGCAGACGACCGAGAGCCACAGTTACACGTGGAACAACTTCATAGTCCACGTTGTCAACACGACGGAGGATCTCATAAAGTCCGAAATATAAGTGTGGTAGTTTTTCGGATAAAGCTTTCTGTAGGTGGGAGCCCACACCCGAACACGGTTATTTGGATTCTAGGTAGCTTTCCTGTGGTCCAGGTTGCAACATCCCGAGTCCGTGCAATGTTTAACTATAATGTGCAAGCGAGCAAGCTGGCGAGCTTGCTCGGCTTGTTCGACGAGAGCCCGCGTCTGGTATCATCATCCTCGCACGATAGGATCGCGTCCAGTACTATTCACACTTCTCGTTCGTAGACTAGATGAAATGGTATAAAGTGGGTTGTTCCTTGAGTCGCAGTAATGTACCCGAATGGGATGTAAGGGAATATTTGGTCCTACATTTTTTGCTCCACATCCCCGTACATTGAAATCATGTAGGCCAGTGATTCAGGCACTCTCTGAGCCATTTTTGGGGGGAATGGTATGCTGTCGTAGTTCGATTGCTTATGTGATTCTGTTCGAAAATGTAATGAGCAAGCTGAGCTGTGAAGGTCTTGCCAGGTTTTTTAATGACGACGCACGGTGCGCCGTGTCGGAGCACCTTTTCCCGCATAAAGAACTTCGCAACCTTGAACACCGCGCCGTGGGGAAGAGCCTGCTTTTCGGCGTAACGCAGCACAGTCTGTCTCAAACGCTATCCATCTGGTTTCTCCCGACCACATAGGAAAAATCAGTCAAGGGACATGCCAAATTATTCTCAGGGTGTTTTGAGAGCCTGGATAGACTCCAATGTGCCAGGAAGTTTCCAAGGCTGCGTCTTCCTTCGCTGACACGCACGGCAGGTCCGAACTTATCGCTTCATTCACTAGGCAAGCTTAGAGTGCAAATGTTCGCGAGAATCCATGGTGCCCGGAGGTCGGCTCGTCGTGGCACGCGAGGAAGACCGCCTTGCGGAGTGCGGCTGGAATTACCAGGAGGCGACCCTTACCGCATGATTTGGAGTTATTTTTACAACACTACATCACAAAGACAGAGGGATAGCAGTCCAGAAGCCAGGATGGTAGAGTATCGATGGATAGTGACTTTCTAGATACTCTAATGAGCAACTTCAAATCTTCGTTCGCACGTTATTCCGCGATGATGTTGAACAATGTGACTACCCCAAGCAATGCATCGAAGTCTGTGTTGTCTTGGTAAGGTTGCACGGGTGAATGTGACAAGGTGTGAGCGTCGATGTGCTTTCGACTAGACTTGTAAACGATGGTGAATTCAAATTCTTGAGAACGTAAGGCCCAACGAGTTAGCCGACCGCATATGTCCTTCAAGTTCGTCAACTAGCACAATGAGTGGTGATCAGTAATACTCTGAAACTGCCTGCCGTACAAATAGGGACGGAAGTTTGTGGTGGCTCACAACGGCTAAACATTCCTTCTCATTTGTAGAGTAGCTCCACTCGGCGCGTGAAAGTGCGCGGATAGCAAAAGCGATGAGGTTTCGACACCGTTCGGATGCTGAATGACAACCGCTCCGAGACCTGCATTGCTGGAATCCGTGTGAATTTCTGAGAAATGAGCTAGTAGCGACGGTGACTGCTGCCGATGTCTTACATTGTCAAAAAGCAGTTTGCTGCTCGGTGGCCCACAAAATTGCCTCCTCATCTTGCCTCAATCGCGTCAGATGACTGGCCTGCGTAAACGTTGTTGATGAAATGCCGGTGGTACGAATATAAAGACCTAAAAATTATTGAATGAATTTTTATCAACGGGAACCAGAGAGTCAGCAACGGCAGAAATTTTCTGTAGGTCTGGCTGGATCCCGCAGCGCTGACGACATGCCCGAAAAATTTCAATTCAAAAAATCCAAAAATGGCATTTTTGTGGCTTTAGAGAAATATGAGCTGAGCGGACGGCTTCTCCGAGCCGCAGTAGATGTACCAAAAAGGCTGTTGAAAACATGATTACATCATCCAAGTATAGCAGACATGTTTACCATTTAAGGCCGGTGAGTACGGTGTCCATCAATGTCTAAAACCTTGCCGGAACACAGCAGAGTCTGAAGGGAAGCACATGAAGTTCATAGAGACCGTCCGGAATGACAAAGGCAGTTTTCTCCTGGTGTCTGTCATCAACTTCTATTTGCCAATTTCCACTGCGCAGATCCTGAAGAAAAGCACTTCGCTTGGCGCATTCTGTCGATGGAGCCTTCAATACGTGGCAGCAGATAAACACTATTTTGCCACGCGGTTGCGTTTTTTGTAAATAACACAGGAGTGCAGCGCGCCATCCTTTTTCATAAGAACCACAGGACCAGTGAGTATTGGATGGCTTGATTTTGCCGTCATTGAAGATCTTATTCACGTTTGTTTGGATGGCTTTCCGATCTTGAGAGATAGGAGATTAGGCTGCTGATGGTACTGGGCGTGCGCCGTCGTACGTATCGTATCGAAACCTGTGCATCGTATTTATTCTTGCACTACAAGTGACCCACTCAGCGACTAAATGAATCAAGTGTATTTATTGTGCCTAAAAGCATCGTCACTGAACATACGTTAGTGGTTTTTTTTTTAAGCCATGGTCACGGATTTCCCCGCTCATGTACCGCCTCCGTCGCCTCAGACGGCGTCATCTCACAAGTCCGCGGTCTCTGCTCTCAAGCACCCTGATTTCTGGCAATTGGACTCTGTTCGCCGGTACCGCATCACGTCCAGGTCATCATATTTGTGGAGATGAACCGCAGTCACTCGTTGTCGTGTCTCTAAAAATATATTTGGCAGGACCCGCTGAGCCAGGCGGGAACGGGACGGCGAACCGCCAGCATTCAGTCCTGCTGCCTAGAAGAACGAACTGCGCTTGCTTGGCAGGCATGCTGAGGTTGTCGTCTTCTTTTGCGCCGAGACCACGATGGCATACCAAAGTATGAAACAAATGAAGAAAATTTATACACCAAGAGGTAATACAACGCATAAAATATCTACGGTCCGAAAGCCAAACACAAGCAGTAGATTTGGTCGTCTTTGTTTTCTATACTTGATCAATTGGAGTCTTCTTTATTTGCTGCGGCAAAATATTTTCATGAAATAACATGTAACATGTCTGCTTAGCATGTCATTGTTTCTTTGAAACCGCTAACCTCTGCTAAATTATAGTACTTTGAGAGTACTATAAATTCATTTTTAATTTTTTAGGCACGTCACTCAAACCACCAAAGTCAGTTGAAGAGTTTACCTCCAATAGAATGCTTATACCAGCTCCATACTGCTGATATTCTCATACGGTCCACAGACCAAAAGACTAACGAATATGGTTCGATTTATAATATAAATAATTCAGTGATCTTTATGAGCAAAATTCCCTCTAGTATCAGTATTACATACAAAGAAAAAGCAGTCGGTCAAAGTAGTCAGTGTAGGTAATGATATCAAAGTAAAAATTAATACTCACGACAGGCGCACTTCAATAAAAGGCGGCGGCCGTAATTAATAAATACTAACCCAATAATTTAAAGAACACGAGATATACAACTACCAGTTGGGCTTACATTCGAAGATGCTATAATAACATTTAATAACACACGACATTGACTGCATGAGGCTGCACGAGGTCGTGACTGCACATACAAATTCCTCGATTCATTAGGCTTAACCAGGTCACAGTAACTCGTCACGTTCATTCTAGATATGATCGCCTCTTGAAGCCCGCTTAAGGCGGGTAGTGAGGCGTTAGGCGTTCTGCTATGCACTGAACAGCGCTCTCTAAACTCTCAGTGAATGACTGCGAGCTGTACACGTCACGATTTGTTGCACTTCATGCTCTGTGACTCCTTGCGGCGTGACCTCATCATCTTGACATCTGCACCAATATGCCTTTCAAGAAGCGGTTCTGAATGTTTTATATGCACTAGCTAACCAAAGCGACCTAGTTTCCACAGCAGGCCGCAACAAGAACACGTTGGCAGGAACAATATCTAGCTGGATTGGTGCCGCATCGAATGAGATCGCGGGTTGCTTAGAAGAATGCGCGATTAGGATTTGCTGCGTTTCGGATGGTCTCGATAGAAAAGCAGTTACATTTTACGAGGAAGAGAATGCAAACCAAAGAAGCAAAGGAGTAGCTATTGAGAGCGGGCATTTTCCTGGAACGCAAATGTCACTTGTATTTAGTACTCGGTTTAATTTTCAATGTTTTGTATGGCGGAGGGCTAAAATATTACGAAGCATCTTTCTTTCCTCGACAACCATATACGGGCTTCGGACTAGAACTGAGGCCATTCGGGGCTCGAGAATGTGCTCTATAATTACGACTGTTAATAGTAACGTTCCAGGAGTCCAAGGGAAGGAAAAGACAGTTTTGGGCCCCAGAGAACAACATGGACTGAAGTGAATAGGAGGTATGCGTTGGCACCTAGTTGCACAATCATATACAAATTCGTGTGCAGCTGTAGCAGACGCACGAAGTGATGAATTTGCAAAGCTTTTCTATGTGGTCATTATTGTTGTTAAAGCTTCGGAATATAATCAGCTTTCATTCCAAAGTTTCAATCTTCGGCGGGCTAGTGTTATAAAAACGTTATTGGTACTAAATGAACTTTATTTACCCCATATGCTTGCACCCGTAATTAAGCGATGCCCATCTATATGCCGACCATATGTAGGAATAACTTTCTAGACAAGGTATACGAGAGCGTATGTTTGTCGTTGACTGCTTACATTTTCCTCCTGAATGTAATCCTTTAAAATTCGTGCTTTTGCTCTGACCGGCCACGTTTTCTGCCGTTCTCTTGAGTGCTGGAAACAACTGCCATACTAAAATGCTATTTTTCCATAGTATACATGCCGCTACAGGTTTACGATCACCAACAGAAACCAGCTGCTGTATAGTCGCAAAAAAAAAAAAAACGATTCCTCATCTAAGTTCTATTTGCTTTATAGGCAAAATATATCTGTTCAATATTTATACAAAAAACATCTTGGTTAAATATTTACTTGAACAAATACTGTCCTAAAATGGATTTCTTTTCATTCTGGGTTTTTACGCTCAACCTCACTATGGGCAGTGGCGCTCTACAGAGCTCTAATTACTGATTAAACGCTATGGGGCTAAAAAAAGGAAGAAAAGCGGTGTGATAACTTATGTGGAAGAAATGCTCTAAAGACTCCGAGGTGAGCTAAATCTCTACCGCTGTGTTCCAAAAAATGACCTACCAACAAACTTATTATCTAAGATATACATATTTGTCTTTAGAATCGCCCTGCAATGAATATTCTCGGGGCATTGCTCAAGCAAGAGAACCGGCGCTTACATATATTTCTCTTTTGATGCATACTTTCAGATTAGAAATGGAAGCTCACGTAGAAACTCATAAAGCTGATGGGAATTTCTCCAAGAAGGCTACCGCCACTCAGCCTCCGCAACAGACTGCTACTAAAAAAGCTGCTCCCTACCCTCTCCATACATGCCGTCACTGCGGCAAATGCTTCCCTGGTGGTGCTTTGCCTCTGCTTCGCCACTTCAGCCACTGCCCAGCCAAGTAGTAACTGTCCTGCTACTTTTGCGGCATGTTGTTGTCCGTATAGCCTCACCTAACAACCACCTACTGGTGCACACTGGAACATGACGAATAGCATTATACGAAAGTGATGCTCCCGCTGTTGCCAACAGGTCTTGCGATATTCATGCCTCTGCGTGAAATCCCAAAGAGAAGCCTATAGCCTTCACATCTCAATTCTGCTCAGGAACTTAGGAAGTGCATCTATTCCTTAAAAGAATACCGCAAGAATAACACGTATTTGTAGAAAGAACGAGCCCACCTGGCCTCGCTTGTTATTGGGGTGAAATGGATGTATATTCGTTTGGCAGATTAGGCCAGTTGTCGAACTAATGGTGCATATTACCTTGGCTTTGTAATTAGACTATCCGAAATATACTCGGAATTAGATGGTTTGGGTGTGAGCCTCACATAAAGCTGAATAAAGAATTCTGAACCGACAATTTTATAATCACTTGCTTAAAACGCGGCAGGGCTTGTGCCTAGCCAGGCGGTACTTTGGTCTAAGTAATCTCGAAGGGTGACACTAGGTGCCCTTAGTTTATATGTAAATAACAAAGGCGTCAAGAGATTGCGCCGTTAGTGATTATTGATATATACACCAATGCGCGATTGCATAAATGACGTATTGCGTGGCATGGGTTGGGGTGTGTATCTCCTTCTCTTGGTAGCACTACAGACCAACACGAAAATCTGGCGAAGAGGAACTCTTAAGGATTGCTTCCGCGTGCACGTTCGCCGCCGCCGCCTTTCCTCGCGACACCGGACACCAGAGCCATATCATGTCCGCGCTGGCCTCGTCACTTCCAGATTTGTCTCTTCGCGTCTAGATCTGCCGAGCTGTCTGCGTCCCGCAGCGGAGCCCATTTGGTGCACTACTTGTGACCGGGAGTAAAATGCATTTTGGATGCGCACCCATCGCCAACGACGCAGTTGTCGAGCGAGCCATCGATTTCCGATGTTGCTTCCGAGGCAAGCCTTAAGAGACTGACCTAAAAATGCGGAGGACAGAAAGTAATTACGCAACCCAGTCGGAAGACACTACAGAAAATTTTCTGATGTTACGACAGAATTTCTGTACGGTGTTTGACGGGAAACCTGTTGTGACAACAGAACATTCTGTAGTAACATCAGAAATTTCTGTAGTTACAACAGAAATTTCTGTAGTTACAACAGAAAAGTGAAACAGAACTACAGACGACAGAAATATACTACAGAAAAACTACAAACCCACACAAAAGTACTACAGAATAATCTGATGGTTACGACAGTACAGAATATTTTGTCGTATTTTTGACACAGTTCTGTAGTTTTTTTTTTGACTGGGAGCCACTTGAGAACTGAGGGTAGGCTCCCAGTCATTAATAAACAACTGGAATTGTTAATGCGGCTAAACATAACTGTCAATTATGTGGAATGCGCTGTGCAACCCATGTCTGCTCAGATGACAGGTTTACTCGAACGTGTACAAAAATGAGTCAGATATAACAGAAATCCGGAAACGAGATGAAATACTATAAATAAAGTTAATTCAGTGAATCATTCTGAACTAAGCTAAATGACTTGCAGTGGCGGAATAGGCGCGCCAACTTGCAGTTTCATGGAATTCCTCAAACTGAAAAAGACGACCTTCTAGAAAAAGTTAAAGCAATCGCTGCCAACACAGCTCCCGCCACTATATTGTGACGCCGTGGACGTCATCCATCAGCGGCCTTCAAAACTGGATTAGATTCCTGCAGTTATCTGCCCGTTCGCAAAAAAAAAAAAAACGGATCTGGTGGCCAAAAGGGAAAAATACACAGTGCAGGAAAGCGAATGTCTATGATTCGCTGGTGCACGTGGTATATAACGTTTGCTCTCATTGTCATTATCACCTAAATACACCTCTATTACAATTGCTAATGTCATCATTTGTATCACTAATTGCAGCTTCATTGTCAACAATGCGCTCATGCTTAAAGTAGACAACAAAAAATCATGACGTGTTTTTCGCGATGCCTCTTGTGGCGCAGTTGATTAAAGGGTTCGGCTGGGGATCCGAAGAATGCAGGTTCGATTCTTGTCGGAGACAGTATTTATTTACTGCTATCTTCCTCACGGCTCACAAGTTTATTGATGTTGTGCATTTATGTTGATGACGGCATTTCATTGACAGCTAAAGAAAGACACGATGCTGTAGCGCCGTTAGTATGAGCTATTAAAGGCGTTCGCCTTAAAATACGCAGATGTATTTTGCAACAAGCAGAATCCTGTACTCTAGCCCATATCTCCACCTCAAGAAAAACAATGAGAACATCCTCGAGGTGATCACGCGCAAAATGGCGAAGAAGGCCCTCGACCTCCCTATAACCACGTCTAACATGAGATTCCAAGGTCTGGGTATGAAGAACTCGTTCGAGGGGCTGAGAAAAGCCCACCTCACAAGCCAATATATGCGAATAACGCAGACACCATCGGGGCGTCGCCTAATAGCCCGTATTCACATACAACACACGACTATAAATAAGGAAAGAGTAAGACTTCCCCAGGAGTGGCGATATGCCCTGCTAGGTAAAACCCACAAACATGTCCAAGGACGACCACGGGGGTAGGCGCATGGCCAGGGCAGAGGCTCGCCACTACGGGGGGAAACCCGGGAACGCGTCCGGCCCGCACCAAGGCAGGTGGTACACGGCGGCAGTGATCCACGAGTCCGGAGCGGTAAACGGGCTCACATTTAAAGCCCGAACGTAACACAGGCAGAGGTCGCCTTCGCGTTAGCAGCAACACACTCCGATTCCAAAACAATCATAACGGACTCGCGAGGGGCGTGTAGGAACTTTCAACAGGGCTGGGTCCCGTAGCTGGCCTACCGGCTACTAAAAAACAGCTCGGACCTGGCCTACCGACTACTGCAAAACAGCTCGTACGTGGAAAGTCGATCCCGCAGCTTCATAGTCTGGGCTCCGGCCCACTCGGGGCTAGGAGGAAACGAGGCAGCAGGTGCCGCCGCCCTCGCGCTTTCTAACCGGGCAACCTCGTCCTCCTCCTAATCAGATGAATTCACACCAGCCTACACTTTCAGAGAAATTACTCAGCTGTACCAAACCAGACACAATCTTTAGCCCCACACTTGCAGTGGGTTAGCAAGGGCGAAGAAACGCGTGTACACCATGATGTGCCCGGCATCACCTAAACACTTTGGCAGTGCCTTCTCCTTGGAGTGCCCGCACTGTGGGGAAAGTCCTCGGACCTTTTCCACATGGTGTGGGCGTGCCGCTCCAACAATTCCTTTGCACCTAACCCGAACCCCACCCGGGAGGACTGGGAGGCAATCCTACTCGCCTGCTCCAACCTGAAAGCCCAAAAGGCGTTGGTCAAACGAGCAATGGTAGCAGCGGAAGCCACTGGGGTCCTGTACAAGGGACTACACCTAGTGTTTGTGAGGGGAAGGTCAATAAGCCTGACCCCAGAGCAACCTCCACGCAACCATTTCTAATAAACGCTTTCACCACCACCACCATATGTACTAGGCAAAACAGCGTGACTCCAAGTATGTCTGGTACCGAATTGGGAAAAAACTGGTGAGACAATCTAATGGCATGGTTCAGCAATTGTTATCTCGAAGGAAAGTAAACTTGGTGAATTACTTAGGAGCCTGGACCTTCACGAGTAATGCGCTTTGCGCACCCTAATGAGCACTGTAAACACTGAGGTCGCTAAGGAAACGAAAATAATGTCCTATTTTGACATTGACGCACAGTTATTACGTAACAAAGGAGACAAGTTTGAAGCATTGCCCTCTGAACTTAATTTCTGTCTCAACATATACAAAGATGGTTACTGAAACCTGGCAGCACAATATCTGCGAAGCCTAAGATGTGCCAAACTAACACGTAAGTGTAAAATCGTGTTGATAAACAAGTAAGAGAGCTTATGATGGTGATAGATAGAATTGTGAAATGCAGCGTTCGTATCGATTTAACTGAAGCTCATAAGGACTACGAATACTCTCCTTACGAAGTGACAGAAACCTCTCTTCTGTGTTCTACTGAGCACCAAAAAGCAACTTCATGAACGTTGCCTGCTTCCTTGACGAATACTTCAATGGATCACAAGGAAAATTCTTAATGCTTACTTCGGAGCCATATACACATAGATTTTCTATTATATTCAAGTAATAAACTAGAGCTTGAGTCGAAACTGCAGTGCGACCACTTTATTAACATCACAAATGTCCCTTCTCAATTACATGTGGCGACAGCAATCGCTATTTATTTTAGCAACTCCTCAACTGATAGTCTGAATTTGAGAGTAATAATAGCCACATAAGTGACCATCTTCAAATATACATGACTATTGAGAGCATCCCATTTCGCAAAACTCGCATGTTCCGAACTACCACGTAACAACTCATTAATCATGACACAATGAATTACTTCAGGACAGGGTTATGAAAAGTTAACTGCAATATTGTACAAAACAAAGAGGACCCAAAAGATGCTTGCTATGATTTTATTGCGATATTTTAATCCATTTATAAAAAATGCTTCCTTCTTAAAACCTAAACAAAACTCGCTGAGCTTGCAAACTCTGGATAATCGTCAAATTCATGAAAAATATGAAAGCAAAATGTACCTGGACAATCGTGTTATTATAATATAGCCACGAGATGATATTGTACCATTCCAAACATAGCTGAAGGAAGTTGAATCTTAAGTTCTAAATGCGAAAAAAGAGTACGCCTAAAAGTGTACAGCAAGACTTATTGAAAAGGTCTCATCTTGTGTTGCAAAGCATAAACCGTACTAAATTCGTGTTACAACTGCTATTTAGTGCACTTCGAATCTTGGTGAACAATAGAAGACTGGGAAGCAACTCGCCGACGAGTTCAATTACTACTTTGTGGTTTTTCATATATATATATATATATATATATATATATATATATATATATAGAGAGAGAGAGAGAGAGAGAGAGAGAGCGAAGGGTACGCTTCATTTAAAGAAACATTTTATTAGACTCGACGTTTCGACCAGAAGCTGGCCTTCATCAGGAGTGTGAATGCAAGCAATGGGAGTAGGTTTTATATGCAAAGAGTGGAAAGAGAGACAGGTGCGCAGAGTACAATGGCATTGTAGTGATGGGTGGGGTAAAAAGCAGGTGCAAGCGGGGAGTGGAAAAAAGTGCAGGTGGGAAAAAAAACGGCACATGGAAGGAAGCACAGTAATAGGTATGACCCCAGGCGACAAAAGCAGGAATTGTGTGACCTTCATTGTGTGTATGGTGGGGGAGGCTGACATTCCTTTGGGCCACCTGCAGTAAGCTTGACTTGGCCATTTTGGGTGTGTTTGAGGAAGGAATTTACGGGGTAACTGAACTTTGAAGTGGAGAAAGAATACCAGGGCTCTCATTAATACCGGCATGCAGAGCATTAAATTTAAATATAAAGTACGATTCTCGCTGTTCCCGTTCGCGGTTGCTATGGAAGCCGCTCTGGAGCAGGAAAACTTTGTCGAATTTGTGACTTTTCTGTTGCAGGTGTTTGGACAGGGGAAGGTGGGGGAGAGATTTGGTGTGTGCGCGATGGTTGTTGAAACGAATTCGGAAGGGGTTCTCAGTCTGCCCTATGTATTGCATTTGACACTCGCCACACTCGAGCATATACACCACGTTCCTGGAGTCACAATTCAAATTTCCGCGGATGGAGTGTTTAAAATCAGAGTGTGTGCTCTTTGCCGTGGTCGTTGTTTGCATGTGTTTGCAAACTTGACACCTATTTTTTCCGCACGGCATACAACCCACAATATCTGCTTTATCAATAGTAGAGTGTACTACATAATTTTGTAAATTTTTTGGTCGTCTGTTTTTTCCAAAAACCTAACAGTAATTCTGGCTCACTTCCCCGGTCTCAGGAAAAGTGGACCCCTAGATCTGGGAGGGAAAAACATCTGGATTTGTACATAAAAGCTGTACAGCGGGACATCCTTCGCGCTTTCGAGACCTACAGGCCCGGACCCTCTAACATTTCAAAAAAAGAACGTAACGCCTTAACATCCCTTAGGCAGCGAACGGAAATCGTCATCAAACCTGCCGATAAAGGAGGGGGTATAGTAATTTTAAACAAAGACGATTACATTAACGAGGGATATCGCGAACTCAACAACTCAAATTTCTATGAATTACTCCCATCAGATCCCACTGCCGAACACCAGGAAATTATAACACAAACTCTAAAGCAACTCACCGAGAAAGGGGAAATACTACCACGAGTAAGAAAGGCACTAGAGGCAATAGATCCGTCCCCAGGGCGTTTCTACATGCTCCCGAAAGTGCCCAAGGAAAATCATCCCGGTCGACCAATCGGATCCGGCATTGGCACCCTCACAGAACCAATATCTAACTACATCGATTCCCTCATCAAACATATCCCTCCCAAACATACATCTTACATACGCGACACTAATCACTTCCTGAAAGAGTTATCTAAATTTACTGTCCCCAAAGGAGCCCTTTTAGTGACCCTTGACGTGGTATCCCTTTACACGAACATTCCGCACGAGGACGGGATCCAAGCTCTGATCACATCATATGAAAAACACAAAGCCCCAAACTCCCCTAGCCCAACCGCCATCGCATCACTCGCTAATCTGGTTCTAAAACTCAATTCCTTCGAATTCAACAACTCGTATTACCTACAAATCAGTGGTACAGCCATGGGAACGAAAATGGCGCCAAACTATGCTAACATATTCATGGATCACATTGAATCTGACTTCCTACGCTCGTACCCAAAAAAACCAGCTTTTTATAAACGCTTCCTAGACGATATATTTATCATATGGACAGAAAACGAGCATGAACTCATCCAATTCATTACCTCATTTAACAACATACATCCCAACATCTCATTCACACATACCTACTCCTCCACTCAAATTAACTTCCTGGACGTATTAATTCAATTTGAAGACGGGGCACTAATCACCAATGTCTACAGAAAACCCACCGACAGACAACAATACCTTCATTTTAAAAGCTGCTACCCGCGCCACTGCAAAACATCAATCCCATACTCTCAGGCAATAAGATTCAAACGAATCTGCTCACGCTCAAAAGATTTCGAGGAGAATTCCAACCGTATGCGGGAGGTTCTGAAACACCAGCACTATCCGCCAACTATTATTGATGATGCCATCCAAAAAGCGGGATTAATTGATCGCAATGAAACATTTGGGGAAGACCGGCCGGCAGCACAAAATGAACGCCGCTCAAACCTGGTCTTAACTTTCGCAAACAACCTTCCGAACATCAACAAAATACTAAAAAAACACTTTAACATCATCGAACAAAGTGATCGCCTCTCCAAAATTTTTTCTTTGGTCCCACGGGTTACATACAGACGACCAAAAAATTTACAAAATTATGTAGTACACTCTACTATCGATAAAGCAGATATTGTGGGTTGTATGCCGTGCGGAAAAAATAGGTGTCAAGTTTGCAAACACATGCAAACAACGACCACGGCAAAGAGCACACACTCTGATTTTAAACACTCCATCCGCGGAAATTTGAATTGTGACTCCAGGAACGTGGTATATATGCTCGAGTGTGGCGAGTGTCAAATGCAATATATAGGGCAGACTGAGAACCCCTTCCGAATTCGTTTCAACAACCATCGCGCACACACCAAATCTCTCCCCCACCTTCCCCTGTCCAAACACCTGCAACAGAAAAGTCACAAATTCGACAAAGTTTTCCTGCTCCAGAGCGGCTTCCATAGCAACCGCGAACGGGAACAGCGAGAATCGTACTTTATATTTAAATTTAATGCCCTGCATGCCGGTATTAATGAGAGCCCTGGTATTCTTTCTCCACTAAAAGTTCACTTACCCCGTAAATTCCTTCCTCAAACACACCCAAAATGGCCAAGTCAAGCTTACTGCAGGTGGCCCAAAGGAATGTCAGCCTCCCCCACCATACACACAATGAAGGTCACACAATTCCTGCTTTTGTCGCCTGGGGTCATACCTATTACTGTGCTTCCTTCCATGTGCCGTTTTTTTTTTCCACCTGCACTTTTTTCCACTCCCCGCTTGCACCTGCTTTATACCCCACCCATCACTACAATGTCATTGTACTCTGCGCACCTGTCTCTCTTGCCACTCTTTGCATATAAAACCTACTCCCATTGCTTGCATTCACACTCCTGATGAAGGCCAGCTTCTGGTCGAAACGTCGAGTCTAATAAAATGTTTCTTTAAATGTAGTGTACCCTTCGCTCTATAATTTTTTAAGCGGCCAAGTACGTTAAATGTTCTCACATCCTATATATATATATAGTGAAAGAAGGCCAGGTCCAGACGGCAAGGTCGTGAAGGCAAGGCAAGGTATGCCTTGGCAGCGTTTATACTGATGGAGAAAACCCAAGCGCGCGCCGAAGCCGGCGCCGCGGGACGATGATGATGGTATGTACAAGAGGAAGAAGAAGATCATGGTATGTAAAAATAAAACAAGATCCGTGGAGGGCTCACACAATCTGCCCGGGGGGTCGGAAGCGGCCAGCCTGGCCGCTCCTAACTAACCTATGTACCGCGGCGCACAAACGGCTTCAAGCGAGATACATGCACAATTTCAGTTCCACGGTGGCGTCGGTCAGCTGGGGGATCAACAGGTGTTACTTGGTAGTTTACTGGAGAAGTTTGGTTGATTACTTTGTAGGAACCAAGATAGCGGTACTGAAATTTATCACTAAGGCCAGGGGTGCGCAGTGGTGTATAGAGCAGTACTTCGTCACCAGGACGAAAAGAGACCACGCGATGCTTCGATTCGTAGCGACTCTTGCGGTCTTGCTGGCACGCTTCTGTGTTTAGGCGGGCAAGATGACGGTATCTGGCCACACGGGATAAGAACTGGGCTGGTAATGATGAGCAGTCGGGCGTAGAGAAGAATGAAGTGTCGAGGATGGTAGTGGGAGGACGGCCGAAAACGAGGAAAAATGGGGAGTAACCGGTAGTCCGCTGTACTGCAGTATTATAGGCGAATGGGAGGAATGGTAGAACAGTATCCCAATTTCGATGATCCGGTGTGATGTACATGGATAGCATATCCGATAGGGTGCGGTGAAATCGCTTAGTCAGACCGTTAGTCTGGGGATGGTAGCTTGAGGTTGTCTTATGGAGGGTGGATGACGCACGAAAAACTTCGGATACGACTGTCGATAAGAAGTCCGTCCCGCGGTCACTTAGAAGCAACCGAGGTGCGCCATGACGCAATACAGTTGACCGCAAAAGGAAATTAGCTACCTCTTCAGCGGAACCAGTCGGTACAGGGGCCGTCTCAGCTTAGCATGTAAGGTGGTCGACAGCTGTTATAATCCAATGGTTACCCCCATTGGAGAGAGGTAGGGGACCATATAAGTCGATGCCGACTACGTCGAATGGTGTGGCGGGACAGGGAAGGGGCTTTAGGAGACCAGCGGGAGAAGAAGTCGGCCGCTTGCGACGTTGGCACAGGTGGCAGGAAGCAACGTATTTAGCTATTGTGGTAGACAGGCCAGGCCAAAAGAATCGTCTTTTTACGCGGTCGTATGTTTTGTTAAAACCAAGGTGACCTGCAGTAGCGTCATCGTGGAAAGCCGCTAGTATACGTGGGCGAAGCACACGCGGTACGACTGGGAGCCAGCGCGTTCCAAAAGGATAGTACACGTAGCGGCGCAGTATGCCATCTTCAAGCTTGAAATTGCGAAGCTGTCGGCGAAGCCTAGCGTTGGGTGGGCTCTAAGCACCGATAAGGCGGTCGATGATGGGCTGACAGCAGGCATCAGCTAATTGCTGTGAGCGGAGAGCGTGCTTATTCTCAGAGTCGTCAAAAGAATCTGCAGTGATATGCGTCGGTGGGAGCGATGATCGGCTGTGGTCAGAGGTGGAAATGCATTCTGAAGAAAAACAGCAGGCGGATTCCGAAACCGGAAAGAGCGTCGGCGTCTTGGTGTTGGCGGCCCGATTTCTAAACGACGTCGAAATGGTATTCTTGCAGGCGTAGAATCCAACGGCCAAGTCTGCCTTAAAAATTTTCAGTGAAGATAACCAGCAAAGAGCATGGTGATCGGTCACAACTGTGAAATGCCGACCATATAGGTAAGGGCGAAACTTTTGAACAGCCCAGACGACGGCGAGACATTCCTGCTCGGTCATGGAGTAGTTTTTCCCAGCTGGAGTCATGGTCCGACTGGCGAAGGCAATCACTTTCTCACGTGAAGTTGCATCGCGCTGCAGAAGTACAGCGCCAAGACCGTGACCACTGGCATCAGTGTGCAGGGTGGTAGGAGCGCTGTTGCTGAAGTGGCTAGGAACTGGATCTGATGTAAGGGCGTGCTTTAGGTCGTTAAAAGCAGTGCTGCACTTTTCAGTCCACACGAAAGGGCTGCGCGCTTTAAGTAGTTCAGGAAGTGGCGCAGCAATAGTTGCAAAATGTCTTATAAATCGCCGGAAATAGGACGCCAGGCCGAGGAAACTGCGCAAATCTGTAGTCCGTTGCGGACGAGGAAAATTCAAGACCGCGGTTATTTTTTCAGGGTCTGAGCGAATGCCGTCATGGCTAACCAGATGTCATATTATTTTAATTTCCTTCTCTGCAAAGTGGTACTTCTTGGTGTTGAGCTGAAGGCCAGCTTAAGCAAGACACGTGAGGACTTCATTCAGGCGCGTGAGATGGTCGGTAAAAGTTGACGAAAAGATAACAATGTCTTCCAAGTAACATAAATAGGTTCTCCATTTGAGGCCACGAAGTACAGTATCCATCATTTTTTTCAAATGGTCCGGGTGCGTTACAAAGGCCGAAGGGCATAACATCAAACTCGTAAAGTCCATCGGGAGTTGCGAAAGCAGTTTTTTCTTTGTCGTCCTCATGCATAGGTATTTGCCAATAACCTGAGCGGAGATTGAAGGGCGAGAAATATTCGGCACCTTGGAGAGAGTCAAGGGCGTCATCGATACGCGGCATCGGGTAGACGTCTTTGCGGGTAATTTTGTTGAGTGCGCGATAATCAACGCAAAATCGTACCGATCCGTCCTTTTTTTTAACTAATACTACTCGGGAGGACAATGGGCTTGTTGATGGACGAATAATATCGCGACGGAGCATGTCATTGGCATTTTCTTCAATTACTTTTCGTTCTGAGAGAGAAACCCGACAAGGTCGTCGGCGTACAATTGAGTTACCTCGGTAAGGATGCGGTGATCTGCAACACTTGTCCGTCCCAATGGTGGGGAAGTGGCATCAAAAATGGCTTGGTAGGCTTGAAGCAATTGCAGCAATTCTTGACGTTGGTGTGGCATGAGGTTCGGATTGATTGTCTTCGACAGCATGGAAAGAGAGACCTGCGATGAATCACGTTGCAGAGGTAGCGGGGCAGTGAGCACCATCATGGATATAGGATGAGCATCCACTATGCATGGCAGGGAAGTTCCTTTAGTCAGCACGAGGGATTCACGGGAAGTGTTCGTGGCAGCTACTATTGCTGAGCTGCTTCGGAATCGTACAAGGCTTGATGGGAAGGCAATTCTGCGTGCCAGATGATGATGAGATGGTGCGATGAGTACATCCCCGTCACTGATGTGTTCGGAAACAACGGTAATAAGTGTTTCGCACTGTGGAGGCAATATAGTACCAGCTGCGGCAATGAGGAAATGATGTCGTGCAGAAATGTCAGATGAAAAATCACTGTCTGTCATATGGATGACACGGTCGCCTCAAGAAATTAACGCTGAAGTGGTTGAGAAAAAATCCCATCCAAAAATCACCAAATGCGCACACGGTGAAAGCACAGCAAACTGCACATGATGGCGGACGCCGTCTATAACAACTCGAACTGTACACTTTGCTGAAGGGTGCAGAGGGACGCCATTTGCTCCACGAAGTTCAGGTCCATCATATGGTGTCGTTATTTTCCGCAAACGGTGGCACAAATCAGCATGAATAACAGAACGTGCAGCTCCTGTGTCAATCAAAGCTTCGATCGGTAATCCTTGAGCTAAAACGGAAATCATATTATACGGGCGATGAGGAGGACTTTTTGTAAGCTCGCAAAGTGCAGTTTCTCCTCCGGAAACTGCATCGCTTAGTTTTCCGAATTATGGACAGGAACAGTTGTTGCTGGACGAAGTGGCGAAATAGAGCGGCGGTATGGGGAAGCGGACCGGCGTCGGGATACATGAGCCCCACTTGGTCCAGACGAGCATACCGGTGGTGGAGAGAATCGACGAGGTTGGCTGGGAATTGGTCGTCGCTGATAAAATGCAGGTATATCACTTTCCAAGGCGTCATAACCACGTCGCTCGTTCTGAATGCGTCGGCGACAAAAGCGAGATATATGTCCTCGAATTCCACAATAATAGCACACTGTGCGAGAGGAGCGCCAAGGTGCGTAATAGGGTGGCGTCGGTTGAGCCGTCGTCATGGCGTTGATGTGGTTGTAGGGTGGTGCTTGGGGTGGGGGAACAAAAGGAGGAGGGGATGCAGCGACGTGAGCGTAAGTCGGTGCTGGGCGAATTGCAGGAGTATCAGGTGTGACAGGGTGGTTGATAGTGGCCAACTCTTCTTTAATGATGTGGCGGAGGCCGGCGTCGTTAGAAGGAGGAGACGAATGATCGCACCCGTGCCGGCAGAAAGGGCTGAGGGCTTGGAGCTCCTCGCGGAGTATCGCTCGAATCATGGCTCGTAGATCGAGGTGAGTAGGGGTCGGGGCAGTAGTGAAGCCGGGCTGCAATCGGGAGGACTGTAGCTGGTCGAGGCGTTGTCAGGTCGTTATAATGGAATCAACACTTGATGGATTTTGGGCAACTAGGGTGTTATAAGCCATTGTATTGATTCCCTTCAAGACATGGTGTACACGTTCAGATTCCGGCATGGTGGGACTGATACGCCGACAGAGTGCCAGCACGGCCTCTATGTATGACGCATAGGACTCATCGGGACCTTGACGGCGGGTAGCGAGTTTGTTCCTTGCGATCTCCGTCCGAACAGCCGGGTCGGCGAAGTACTGCCGGAACTACTGCTTGAAGGTGGGCCAGTTTGTGGTGTGGGGCTCGCGGTTAATAAACCAATTTCTGGCGACCTCAATAAGGTAGAAAGATACGTTCAGAAATTTCAAAGCATCATCCCACCGGTTGTAGGCACTGTAGCGTTCATAAGTGTCAAGCCAGTCATCGACGTCTTCGTCGCGACGACCAGCGAACAGCGCCGGGTCGCGTTGTCGTGTGGGCACCATCAGAGGCGGCGGTGTAGCCGAGGTAGAGGGTCCGGCCGGGTCGGGACTGCTCTCAGTTGACATGACGATGGTAGTTGTTAAACGGCGACCGGAACGTAGCTCCAGCGAGAGGCAGGGCACAAGGCAGCAAGAGGATCGAATTGCACCTCCACCACTTGAGAAAGAAGGTCAGGTCCAGACGGCAAGGTCGTGAAGGCAAGGCAAGGTATGCCGTGTCAGCGTTTAATCTGATGGAGAAAACCCAAGCGCGCGGCGGAGCCGGTGCCGCGGTACGATAATGATGGTGTGTACAAGAGGAAGAAGAAGATCCGTGGAGGGCTCACAATATATATATATATATATATATATATATATATATATATATATATATATATATATATATATATATATATATATATATATATATATATATATATATATATATATTGTATAGTATACAGACAACATAAATACCCAAGCAAGTAGCAGGGGGAACAGCGGCCGATGTAGCTCAGTTGGAAGAGCACCGGCCGCGATATTCGGAGGTCGTGGGTTCGGATCCGACCATCGGCACGTTGTTTTTTCTTCTACTTTGTGTTTAATTATCTTTCCCCTAAACCGATTACATTACTAATTTCTGTGATTATCCAAGCAAACATTACAAAAAAAAATAAAAAAGACATAAAAGTACCATCCCCAACGCTTTCCTTGGCCTCGCCGACTGTTGGCTTCTTTCTTTCATGTATTATAACGAGCACCCTCATTTCCCTTTAATTGATCTGCTTGTAGCTTACGGGGGTCTCGGTTCTGGCAGTCTTGAAGCCATAGGTAGCGTAAGAGGGTTCTAGCACAGCTTTCGCCCTCGCTCTTGATCACGTTCTACGTGACGCTGGCGGTAACAAAGGACGTTCTACGTCCGCCGCTATGGCTGAGGGTGGCGCTGGTGAACACTCTCAAGGTTAGTATACAGACAACATAAATACCCAAGCAAGTAGCAGGGGGAACAGCGGCCGATGTAGCTCAGTTGGAAGAGCACCGGACGCGATATTCGGAGGTCGTGGGTTCGGATCCCACCATCGGCACGTTGTTTTTTCTTCTACTTTGTGTTTAATTATCTTTCCCCTAAACCGATTACATTACTAATTTCTGTGATTATCCAAGCAAACATTACAAAAAAAAAAGACATAAAAGTACCATCCCCAACGCTTTCCTTGGCCTCGCCGACTGTTGGCTTCTTTCTTTCATATATATATATATATACAAGTGAAAAATTGCTTCATACTGTTTCCAAGTTTATTTGTAGTCGACGTTTCGGCAGGAGCCCTGCCTTTCTCAAGACAGGGTACATGATTCTTGTTCGTCTTCTTATAGCGTTGGCAAGAGGTGATACAAACCGAATATGGGCACATACAGGTGAACCAGCTGACCAGCTGGTTCACCTGTATGTATGTAACCTCTAGCAACCAAGTACGTGTATTTACTTATGCTATATATATATGACCATTCCATTTATCAAACGTGTAACTGAGGTAGTAAAGATTCGTTTCTCGTACCTCTTTTATCTTCAACATTAGAAGTGTTCTCTGGCGTTCCTCAAGGGTCGGGTCTACCTCCATTATTATTTTTAATTTATATTAACGATATTAACGTGGTTACTGAATCTCCTGTAGGGTTGAAGCTTTTTGCAGACGATTGTTTAATTTGCTCTCGAATAACTCAAACTGACGACCAGATCATAATTAACCGAATCCTTCATTCCTTGCTTCTTTGGTGCGAGAAAAGGGACAAGTAAATTAACTGCACCAAATCAACTTTCGCACATATAACAAATAAAAAGCATGTTAAGTTATATTCTTACAACATTAGAAACAAACTAAAAATGTTGATACCTTCGGATATTTAGGAGTCTCAATTACACAAACTTCAGTGGCATAAACACATTAACAATGTGTGCTCAACAGCTTCACAAAAACCTACTTTTGAGAAAGAAATTAGAATATGCAACAAAAGATGTCAAATAAATATCCTACAAAATGTTCATACGCCCATCCTTAGAGTTCGCCTGTGCTCTCTGAAGCCTCCCCCCCCCCCGCCTAAGAAAAAAAGTTTTAAAAGATAAACTGGAACGTATTCAAAGAATGGCCGCTCGTTTTATTTTATCAAAGTACAGAAGAACGGACTCAGTGACGGAAGTATTAAACACATGTGAACTCGAGTTACTTAAAAATCGAAGGCAAGAATCCAGGTTAAAGCTTTCATTTCAGATTCTCCAAGGACATGTAAAGATAAGCAAAGATAGATATATTCACTCCCCGGGAAAACGGAGCGCCAGAACAAACCACACGAGAGCAGTCAAGCCTTATGTCACACGTGTTGATTTTTTCCTTCAACTCTTTTTTTGATGTGATTGAATCTTAGAATGCATCGCCAGTTGAGCTTGTTGAGGAGACGGATGTGCACAAATTCGAACGATCCATTGATGTTTTGTATAGAGAGCATACAATTTGACAACTTGCGCTATTATATGTTACGAATTGTATTTTATTTTATGCCCTCCCTGTATCGAACCTCAAGCGAGGGTTAACAGTATTAATAAAAAAAAAATGACTGTGTCCTTGAAATGAATGGTGTCCTTGAAATTTATGGAAACACTTCGCGAGCAAATCAGGTTTGTTGTCGTCGGCCAATCCGATCAGGAGCATAAATTTGGTTTTTTGTGAGCGAATGGCTTGGCTGCTGCTTAATTTTTTTTTTCTTTCAGCCAACTACTTTCACAAAGCATACATTTGCAGGCAGCTGCTCCGAAATGCCGATATGCGCTACCTGTTACCTGTTTCGCGGATGTGACCGCACATACCAGCATGGCAGTTGTTCTCAACTTGGCCGCTACATGACGTACATACAGAAGATGGTAGCGCCCATGATAAAACGGCCTGTATTAAAGTTCTTTTAGGTTCCCAATCAAATAAAGTAAAAATAAACAATGACTTATCAGGTGTCAAGCAGATCATTATTGGTGTTATGCAAGGTAGTATCTTTGGACCATTCCAGTTTCTTTTTCTTTTTTGCCAATTGCGTTTATATCAGTTCTCTACCAACTATTGTCATTTAAGCTGACGACACTAATTATTTTCTAGAGCTCTCCAGTTGATAGGTCTTGAGAAAAAATCCTTAGAATTATAACAAAAGCATCTTAAACATCCCTGAGGACTGGGAAGTTGTGCTTCTCAGGCCTTGAAAGAAGTTAACAAACATGCCAATATTTTTAGGGCTTGGTGCATCACACCTCCAAACAGAGATGGCGGTAAAAAGCTAGCATGTTATTTTCAACATGAATTTGAATTGAAATTATCGCGTTAAAATGGTGGTGAACAAGATGTCGAAGGTTGTCGGTTTTTGTGTCGAATGAAATATTTTATGCCGAAGAGCGCTAAAGCAATATATAATGCATGGTATTCTTGTTTTGTTACGCATTGCAGTTTGGTTTGGGGTTATAATGACTATAATAATAATAATATTAATAATAATAATTGGTTCACAGGAAGGGAAAGGCGCAGTATCTGTCACACTTCTTTCTGTGGGCACCTGAACCGCTCCGTAAGGGAAGGGAGGAAGGTGGGAGTGAAAATGGAAAGAGAGAAAGGGGAGCCGTAGTGGAAGGCTACGGAGTAATTTAGACCACATGGGGATCTTTAACGTGCGCTGACATCGCACAGCACACGGACGCCACTTCGTTTCGCCTCCATCGAAACGAAGCCGCCGTGGTCGGGTTCGAACCCGGGAACTCCGGCACAGAAGTCGGGCGTCTTACCACTGCACCACCCCGACAGGGCGGTTTGGGGTTCGAAATCATTTACTGATATTAACCGCTTACATCACATTCAAATAAAGCAGTTCGAAATGTTATGAATACTTCCCTGCTTGGACACACTGAACATATTTTCAATTAACTTTAATTATCAGTTTGCTACAGTTATCTTTGCTCTTGTTCGGTATGAAACTAGTTATCGCGAAAACAACGACCGATAGTAAAACAGTCGGATTGCAGAGCCGACTCAATAAATACCACACCAAGATCCGCACATATTACGGTTACAAAATGCTGAGCTACTCTCTTCCGCATCAACTAAATAAGTAGTCAGAGCTAAGGTTTAGCTAATGGCAAATTAGTCGCTTTTGCTTGTTTTTTCTAAAATTACGTGTTCACTGCACGTTGCCTGTCGAATCGACAAAAACCTTGAAGAGGTGCAGAAGGATGGCAGATAACAACGAACCTGACATTTACTGGCGCAGCCGAAGTATAATTTTGGAACTGCAGCACTCCGCAAGCCCGGCTCATTACTCGAGCCGTCGCAGCGTTATCAGCGCTCCCCGAATACGTCAGGTCGTTCAATGTGGGAGAGCGGCACCCTGTGCAAGGACCTATGGACCACAAGAGGAGACGGTCAGAGGCAGCGGCGAGTGGATGATGTGTCCACAAACGAGGAGCGACTCAGCAAGGAGGGAACAACCATTGCTGAGGTGCCGAGATCTCCCGGTCGTTCGGGGCAGTCGCTTCATCGACGCGTGCAACAACCCAGTGACCCCCAGCGGTGACGGTCAGAGGCAGCGGCGATCGGAAGTGCCCCACAGCGAGGAGCGATGCGGCGAGGAAGGCACAACCGTTGCTCAGGTGAGCGGAATTTGTTGCGTCCGTTGGTGTGCGTGGCTCAAGCATTTGGAGCAGGAGGTACGTGGTGCCGACGTGTACTGCAATAGCAGACATCAATACTAGAACGTCAGTGTTTTTCGGATAGACCAGAGTGTCCGTAAGAGTCGCCGTAGCTGCATTGAGATTGAAGGATTACGTAACAAAGTCGAAAAGTTAAGACGAAGTGAAGCTTCGAGAGACAGAGGCGAAACGAGAGGCTCAGAGGCGACAAATGCAAAGACGAAAGGAAAGAAATAAAAGTAGAAGTTAAAAAGATAGTAGGTGAGTTGGAAATCAAAGATCGAGGCAAAAGTGAGAAAGCATGAACTCGAAACTAAAAAAGCTTTAGCTGAAGCTCGAAATGTATAAGCAGAAGTAGGTTATTGAAAATAAACAAATGCTTCGTAGATTCCAAAAAGAAACAAGCAAAGTTGAATGAACTAGCAGAAAACACAAAACACGGCCCTTACCAGTACTGCCAGCGCTCCCAAGCTGCGTGTCTGGTTGACGCCGCAGCCTAGGCT